>NW_027254843.1:135306-159796 GCF_044704955.1 Pristiophorus japonicus | reverse complement strand
ACCCAGTGGGACCTGGCGGTGGAGCGGGACCAGGAGCTGGAGGCCGAGGGGCAGCAGCAGCAGCAGGAGGAGGAGGACGATGCCCTGTCCCAACTCCCGCCCCAGCTCCTCTTCATCCACCAGGGCCAACAGGACATCAAGGAGCTGCACTGGCACCCACAATGCCCTGGGGTGATGGTCAGCACCGCCCACTCTGGCTTTGACGTCTTCAGGACCATCAGCGTCTGAGAGGCCGGGGGGGGCGCGGGGGCGGGGGCGAGCCGCTGGGGACCAGGCCCAAAGCCTCTACTCGAACCAACTAGGCCAAAGCCTCTACTCGAACCAACTAGGCCCAAAGCCTCGACTTGATCGAACTCGGCCCAAAGCCTCTACTCGATCAAACAAGGCCCAAAGCCTCAACTTGATCAAACAAGGCCCAAAGCCTCTACTCGAACCAACTAGGCCAAAGCCTCTACTCGAACCAACTAGGCCCAAAGCCTCAACTTGATCAAACAAGGCCCAAAGCCTCTTCTCAAACCGTCTCGGCCCGAAGCCTCCACTTGAGCAACGAACCAGTACCCGGGGAACAGACTGAAGGGGAGGGGGTGCTTGCCTGGTTGACTCGGGGAGGGCTTCATTTGCAGGAAGGGGGCTCCAGTCTCCGTCCTGGGTCAGGGAGGAGGCGAGGAGAACCAGCCAGGGCCCCTCCAGAGGCCCCTGGTCTCCGTCTCCAGCCACCCCCGCCGGGAGGAGGTGCGTGCAGCCGTCGGGCGAGGGCTCCTGTGGTCGAATTGCCGGTCGGCGCCGAAGGACCAATGGCGGGTGGGGGCTAGGCTGAGACTAGGCACGGGGGTAACGCTGGGGGCAACGTCAATGCACCCGCCCGAGGAGTGCCGACCTGTATTGGGGGGATGGGCCGAGTTGGTTCAGAGAAATCGGGGCGGGAGTGCGGGGTGGGGGAGGTTTGGCTCGATGTTGTCGAGACTGACTCGCGCGCTCTCACACGCAGCAAGAACCGTTCCAAACGCCAATGTGAAAACTTCTCCTGTATAATAAAATGTCATCATTATTTGCAAAAATATTTCTCTCTCTGTCTCTCTCCCCAACACAGTGTGGGGCTAAGTGGCGGAATTTATATACACCACCGTTAACAATCTCACGATGTCCGACTGCGCTTTACAGCCGATGAAGTCCTTTTCTTTTGGAGTGTGTTCACTGTTGTATTGTGGGAATCACGACAGCCAATTTGCGCACAGCAAGCTCCCACAAACAGCCATGTGATAATGACCCAGATAATCTGTTTTTCTTTTCGTGGTGTTGGTTAGGGGCTGAATATGGGGTCCAGGGGAGAATTGCCCCTACTCTTATTGGCCATGGGATCTTTTACGTCCACCTGAGAGGGCAGACGGGGCCTCGGTTTAACGTCTCAGTAACAGCAGTATGGCACTCCCTCAGTACTGCCCCTCCGACAGCGCAGTACGGCACTCCCTCAGTACTGCCCCTCCGACAGCGCAGTACGGCACTCCCTCAGTACTGCCCCTCCCACAGTACAGTACGGCACTCCCTCAGTACTGCCCCTCCGACAGCGCAGTACGGCACTCCCTCAGTACTGCCCCTCCCACAGTACAGTACGGCACTCCCTCAGTACTGCCCCTCCGACAGCGCAGTACGGCACTCCCTCAGTACTGCCCCTCCGACAGCGCAGTACGGCACTCCCTCAGTACTGCCCCTCCGACAGCGCAGTACGGCACTCCCTCAGTACTGCCCCTCCGACAGCGCAGTACGGCACTCCCTCAGTACTGCCCCTCCCACAGTACAGTACGGCACTCCCTCAGTACTGCCCCTCCGACAGCGCAGTACGGCACTCCCTCAGTACTGCCCCTCCCACAGTACAGTACGGCACTCCCTCAGTACTGCCCCTCCGACAGCGCAGTACGGCACTCCCTCAGTACTGCCCCTCCCACAGTACAGTACGGCACTCCCTCAGTACTGCCCCTCCGACAGCACAGTACGGCACTCCCTCAGTACTGCCCCTCCGACAGCACAGTACGGCACTCCCTCAGTACTGCCCCTCCGACAGCGCAGTACGGCACTCCCTCAGTACTGCCCCTCCGACAGCGCAGTACGGCACTCCCTCAGTACTGCCCCTCCGACAGTACGGCACTCCCTCAGTACTGCCCCTCCGACAGTACGGCACTCCCTCAGTACTGCCCCTCCGACAGTACGGCACTCCCTCAGTACTGCCCCTCCGACAGTGCAGTACGGCTGTACCTGTCCTGGGAGTGTTTGATGGGACAGTGTAGAGGGAGCTTTACTCTGTATCTAACCCCCTGTACCTGCCCTGGGAGTGTTTGATGGGACAGTGTAGAGGGAGCTTTACTCTGTATCTAACCCCCTGTACCTGCCCTGGGAGCGTTTGATGGGACAGTGTAGAGAGAGCTTTACTCTGTATCTAACCCCGTGCTGTACCTGCCCTGGGAGTGTTTGATGGGACAGTGTAGAGAGAGCTTTACTCTGTATCTAACCCGTGCTGTACCAGCCCTGGGAGTGTTTGATGGGACAGTGTAGAGGGAGCTTTACTCTGTATCTAACCCCCTGTACCTGCCCTGGGAGCGTTTGATGGGACAGTGTAGAGAGAGCTTTACTCTGTATCTAACCCGTGCTGTACCTGCCCTGGGAGTGTTTGATGGGACAGTGTAGAGGGAGCTTTACTCTGTATCTAACCCTGGGTGTGGGGAGCTCTTGCACAAACATACCCGGAAGAGAGAGCGAGCGGGAAGCGATTGATTGAAAGCGATATATTTTATTTGATTGGATGGCGTTGCTGATGAACCAATCACTGGATGCCGCTCCAGCGCAGTGACGTGTAAACAATCCTCTCGGCCTCCGTCACCGAACAGAGCAATACGGTCTTCTTGACATTCGAACCCAGTCGGCCAGCAGTCACGGTGTCCTGCAGGGGCAGGTCAGTCTTGTATGGAACGCAGATGGCGATATAGTGGGCATGGTATCGCATGGGGTCTCCTGTCCGGGGGGGAGGGGGTACGAAACAAAGCGTTTAATAGCGAGAGAGTGTAGGGGGACGTCAGCCGCCCATCACAAAAGAAATAGGGGCCAGGAGTGGGCCATTCGGCCCCTCGAGCCTGCTCCGCCATTTAATACGACCGTGGCTGATCCGATCATGGACCCAGCTCCACTTCCCTGCCCGCCCCCTTATCGGTTAAGGAACTGTCTATCTCTGTCTTAAATATATTCAATGTCCCGGCTTCCACAGCTCTCTGAGGCAGCGAGTTCCACAGATTTACAACCCTCTGAGAGAAGAAATTCCTCCTCATCTCAGTTTTAAATGGGCGGCCCCTTATTCTAAGACCATGCCCCCTAGTTCTAGTCTCCCCCATCAGTGGGAACATCCTCTCTGCATCCACCTTGTCGAGCCCCCTCATAATCTGATACGTTTCGATAAGATCACCTCTCATTCTTCTGAACTCCAATGAGTAGAGGCCCAACCTCCTCAACCTTTCCTCACAAGTCAACCCCCTCATCCCCGGAATCAACCGAGTGAACCTTCTCTGAACTGCCTCCAAAGCAAAGTATATCCTTTCGTAAATACGGAGAGCAAAACTGTGCACGCAGTACTCCAGGTGTGGCCTCACCAATACCCTGTATAACTGGAGCAAGACTTCCCTGCTTTTATACTCCATCCCCTTTGCAATAAAGGCCAAGATACCATTGGCCCTTCCTGATCACTTGCTGTACCTGCATACTAACCTTTTGTGTTTCATGTACAAGTAACCCCCAGGTCCCGCTGTACTGCGGCACTTTGCAATCTTTCTCCATTTAAATAATAACTTGCTCTTTGATTTTTTTTCTGCCAAAGTGCATGACCTCACACTTTCCCACATTATACTCCATCTGACAAATTTTTGCCCACTCACTGAGCCTGTCTATGTCTTTTTGACCTAATAATTACTGCTATGACCGATTTATATAACGCCTTTAATAACTGGTATTTAAATATTGTTTTTAACATAGTAAAACATCCCAGCAGGGTTACGACAAAACCGATATATTTGACACAGAGACACATAAGGAGAAATGAGCGCAGGTGACCAAAGCCTTAGTCGAAGAGTTCGGTTTTAAGGAGCGTCTTGAAGGAGGAGAGAGAGAGATGGAGAGGTTTAGGGAGGGAGTTCCAGAGCTTGGGGCCCAGGCAACAGAAGGCACGGCCACCGATGGTGGAGCGATTATAATCAGGGATGGTCAAGAGGGCAGAATTAGAGGAGCACAGAGATCTGGGAGGGTTGAAGGAGGTTACAGAGATAGGAAGGGTGGCGAGGGTGGGATTTGAACAGGAGGATGAGAATTGTAGGGGCTGGAGGAGGTTACAGAGAGAGGGAGGGGGTGAGGGAGGGATTTGAACAGGAGGATGAGAATTGTAGGGGCTGGAGAAGGTTAGAGAGATAGGGAGGGGGCGAGGGAGGGATTTGAACAGGAGGATGAGAATTGTCAGGGCTGGAGGAGGTTACAGAGATAGGGAGGGGGCGAGGGGCCATGGCGGTATTTGTAAGCACGGATGAGAATTGTGAAATCGAGGTGCTGCTTAACCGGGAGCCGATGTCGGTCAGTGAGCACAGGGGGTGATGGGTGAGCGGGACTGGGTGTGAGTTAGGACACGGGGTCAGTGAGCACAGGGGGTGATGGGTGAGCGGGACTGGGTGTGAGTTAGGACACGGGGTCAGTGAGCACAGGGGGTGATGGGTGAGCGGGACTGGGTGTGAGTTAGGACACGGGGTCAGTGAGCACAGGGGGTGATGGGTGAGCGGGACTGGGTGTGAGTTAGGACACGGGGTCAGTGAGCACAGGGGGTGATGGGTGAGTGGGACTCGGTGTGAGTTAGGACACGGAGCACAGGGGGTGATGGGTGAGTGGGACTGGGTGTGAGTAAGGACACGGGGCACAGGGGGTGATGGGTGAGTGGGACTGGGTGTGAGTTAGGACACGGGGTCAGTGAGCACAGGGGGTGATGGGTGAGTGGGACTGGGTGTGAGTTAGGACACGGGGTCAGTGAGCACAGGGGGTGATGGGTGAGCGGGACTCGGTGTGAGTTAGGACACGGGGACAGTGAGCACAGTGGGTGATGGGTGAGCGGGACTGGGTGTGAGTTAGGACACGGGGTCAGTGAGCACAGGGGGTGATGGGTGAGTGGGACTGGGTGTGAGTTAGGACACGGGGTCAGTGAGCACAGTGGGTGATGGGTGAGTGGGACTGGGTGCGAGTTAGGACACGGGGCAGTGAGCACAGGGTGTGATGTGTGAGTGGGACTGGGTGTGAGTTAGGACACGGGGGCAGTGAGCACAGGGGGTGATGGGTGAGTGGGACTGGGTGTGAGTTAGGACACGGGGTCAGTGAGCACAGGGGGTGATGGGTGAGTGGGACTGAGTGTGAGTTAGGACACGGTGTCAGTGAGCACAGGGGGTGATGGGTGAGTGGGACTGGGTGTGAGTTAGGACACGGGGTACAGGGGGTGATGGGTGAGTGGGACTGGGTGTGAGTTAGGACACAGGGCAGTGAGCACAGGGGGTGATGGGTGAGCGGGACTGGGTGTGAGTTAGGACACGGGGTCAGTGAGCACAGGGGGTGATGGGTGAGTGGGACTGGGTGTGAGTTAGGACACGGGGACAGTGAGCACAGGGGGTGATGGGTGAGTGGGACTGGGTGTGAGTTAGGACACGGGGCAGTGAGCACAGGGGGTGGTGGGTGAGTGGGACTGGGTATGAGTTAGGACACGGGTCAGTGAGCACAGGGGGTGATGGGTGAGTGGGACTGGGTGTGAGTTAGGACACGGGGTCAGTGAGCACAGGGGGTGATGGGTGAGTGGGACTGGGTGTGAGTTAGGACACGGGGTCAGTGAGCACAGAGGGTGATGGGTGAGTGGGACTGGGTGTGAGTTCGGACACGGGGACAGTGAGCACAGGGGGTGATGGGTGAGTGGGACTGGATGTGAGTTAGGACACGGGGTCAGTGAGCACAGGGGGTGATGGGTGAGTGGGACTGGGTGTGAGTTAGGACACGGGGTCAGTGAGCACAGGGGGTGATGGGTGAGTGGGACTGGGTGTGAGTTAGGACACGGGGTCAGTGAGCACAGGGGGTGATGGGTGAGTGGGACTGGGTGTGAGTAAGGACACGGGGCACAGGGGGTGATGGGTGAGTGGAACTGGGTGTGAGTTAGGACACGGGTCAGTGAGCACAGGGGGTGATGGGTGAGTGGGACTGGGTGTGAGTTAGGACACGGGGCAGTGAGCACAGGGGGTGATGGGTGAGTGGGACTGGGTGTGAGTTAGGACACGGGGCAGTGAGCACAGGGGGTGATGGGTGAGTGGGACTGGGTGTGAGTTAGGACACGGGGTCAGTGAGCACAGGGGGTGATGGGTGAGTGGGACTGGGTGCGAGTTAGGACACGGGGTCAGTGAGCACAGGGGGTGATGGGTGAGTGGGACTGGGTGTGAGTTAGGACACGGGGCACAGGGGGTGATGGGTGAGTGGGACTGGGTGTGAGTTAGGACACGGGGTCAGTGAGCACAGGGGGTGATGGGTGAGTGGGACTGGGTGTGAGTTAGGACACGGGGTCAGTGAGCACAGGGGGTGATGGGTGAGTGGGACTGGGTGTGAGTTAGGACACGGGGCAGTGAGCACAGGGGGTGATGGGTGAGTGGGACTGGGTGTGAGTTAGGACACGGGGTCAGTGAGCACAGGGGGTGATGGGTGAGCGGGACTCAGTCCGCGTTAGGACATGGGGGGGGCGGGGGCAGCCCAGTTGTGGACGAGCTCCAGTAGACGGACGGTGAAAAAGGGTGGGCTGTCTCGGGGAGCACTGGAATTGTTGAGTCTACAAACGGCGGTCGGGGGACTCTGCGACTGCCCCAAAGGGGGAGTAACTGGGATAAATATTGGCCCGGGCACCTGGGGAGAGTTCCTGTTATGATCAGCAGCTTGGAGGGAAGGAGATAGGAAAGAATTGGAAACAGCCGCGAAGCCCCGCCGAGTCGAATAGCTCGCCGAACGGACTCCCCGAGCGAAGCGGTTGGCAGAGACCCCCGCACTGAACCAGGCCACCCCTAAACGGACGCGATTACGTACCCGGATAGACGAGGAAGTCTCCCCCGAACTTTCCAGCGCTGGTCAGGTGGTAGCCCTGGGCCCGGAGGTCCTTGAAGACGGAGTAGCGCAGGGCGTGCCTGGGGTCCCCGGGGTGCGGCCAGTCCTCGGAGGCCGAGCGCCAATCCAACACCTCCAGGTTGCGGGGCCCCAGGCAGGCGGTGTGTATCTGCACCAGGCAGCTCTCCGGGGGGAAGGTGAAACTTCGCTCCAACTCTTCCAGCTCCTTCAGGGGGGCCGAGCGATCGTCCTCACCGGCCTCGGGCCCCAGCTCGCCTGGGGACAGGAGAGGAGAGGGGGGAACAGATTGGGTTAGAGGGCAACGGCTCACATCTTCGATCCCAACTTCAACCCCATCCTCTGCCCATGTCCCTCAACTCCACCATCTCACAAGAACATAAGGAATAGGAGCAGGAGTGGGCCATTCGGCCCCTCGAGCCTGCTCCGCCATTTAATACCATCATGGCTGATCCGATCATGGACACAGCTCCACTTCCCGGCCCGCCCCCTTATCGGTTAAGAAACTGTCTATCTCTGTCTTAAATTTATTCAATGTCCCGGCTTCCACAGCTCTCTGAGGCAGCGAGTTCCACAGATTTACAACCCTCTGAGAGAAGAAATTCCTCCTCATCTCAGTTTTAAATGGGCGGCCCCTTATTCTAAGACCATGCCCCCTAGTTCTAGTCTCCCCCATCAGTGGGAACATCCTCTCTGCATCCACCTTGTCGAGCCCCCCTCATAATCTGATACGTTTCGATAAGATCACCTCTCATTCTTCTGAATTCCAATGTGTAGAGGCCCAACCTCCTCAACCTTTCCTCATAAGTCAACCCCCTCATCTCCGGAATCAACCGAGTGAACCTTCTCTGAACTGCCTCCAAAGCAAAGTATATCCTTTCGTAAATACGGAGAGCAAAACTGCACGCAGCACTCCAGGTGTGGCCTCACCAATACCCCATACCCTTCCATTAAAGATTTAGATGAAGGAATTGAATGCAATATCTCCAAGTTTGCAGATGACACTAAGCTGGGTGGCGGTGTGAGCTGTGAGGAGGATGCTAAGAGGCTGCAGGGTGACTTGGACAGGTTAGGTGAGTGGGGCAAATGCATGGCAGATGCAGTATAATGTGGATAAATGTGAGGTTATCCACTTTGGTGGCAAAAACAGGAAGGCAGAATATTATCTGAATGGTGACAGATTAGGAAAAGGGGAGGTGCAACGAGACCTGGGTGTCATGGTACATCAGTCATTGAAAGTTGACATGCAGGTACAGCAGGCGGTGAAGGAGGCAAATGGTATGTTGGCCTTCATAGCGAGGGGATTTGAGTATAGGAACAGGGAGGTCTTACTGCAGTTGTACAGGGCCTTGGTGAGACCACACCTGGAATATTGTGTTCAGTTTTGGTCTCCTAATCTGAGGAAGGACATTCTTGCTATTGAGGGAGTGCAGCGAAGGTTCACCAGACTGATTCCTGGGATGGCAGGACTGACATATGAAGAAAGACTGGATCGACTGGGCTTATATTCACTGGAGTTTAGAAGAATGAGAGGGGATCTCATAGAAACATATAAAATTCTGACGGGATTGGACAGGTTAGATGCGGGAAGAATGTTCCCGATGTTGGGGAAGTCCAGAACCAGGGATCACAGTCTAAGGATAAGGGGTAAGCCATTTAGGACCGAGATGAGGAGAAACTTCTTCACCCAGAGAATTGTGAACCTGTGGAATTCTCTACCACAGAAAGTTGTTGGGGGCCAGTTCGTTGGATATATTCAAAAGGGAGTTAGATGTGGCCCTTACGGCTAAAGGGATCAGGGGGGTATGGAGAGAAGGCAGGAGTGGGGTACTGAGGGAATGATCAGCCCATGATCATATTGAAGGGCCCAATGGCGGGGCAGGCTCGAAGGGCCCAATGGCGGGGCAGGCTCGAAGGGCCCAATGGCGGGGCAGGCTCGAAGGGCCCAATGGCGGGGCAGGCTCCAAGGGCCCAATGGCGGGGCAGGCTCCAAGGGCCCAATGGCGGGGCAGGCTCCAAGGGCCCAATGGCGGGGCAGGCTCCAAGGGCCCAATGGCGGGGCAGGCTCCAAGGGCCCAATGGCGGGGCAGGCTCCAAGGGCCCAATGGCGGGGCAGGCTCCAAGGGCCCAATGGCGGGGCAGGCTCCAAGGGCCCAATGGCGGGGCAGGCTCCAAGGGCCCAATGGCGGGGCAGGCTCCAAGGGCCCAATGGCGGGGCAGGCTCCAAGGGCCCAATGGCGGGGCAGGCTCCAAGGGCCCAATGGCGGGGCAGGCTCCAAGGGCCCAATGGCGGGGCAGGCTCCAAGGGCCCAATGGCGGGGCAGGCTCCAAGGGCCCAACGGCGGGGCAGGCTCCAAGGGCCCAACGGCGGGGCAGGCTCCAAGGGCCCAACGGCGGGGCAGGCTCCAAGGGCCCAACGGCGGGGCAGGCTCCAAGGGCCCAACGGCGGGGCAGGCTCCAAGGGCCCAACGGCGGGGCAGGCTCCAAGGGCCCAACGGCGGGGCAGGCTCCAAGGGCCCAACGGCGGGGCAGGCTCCAAGGGCCCAACGGCGGGGCAGGCTCCAAGGGCCCAACGGCGGGGCAGGCTCCAAGGGCCCAACGGCGGGGCAGGCTCCAAGGGCCCAACGGCGGGGCAGGCTCCAAGGGCCCAACGGCGGGGCAGGCTCCAAGGGCCCAACGGCGGGGCAGGCTCCAAGGGCCCAACGGCGGGGCAGGCTCCAAGGGCCCAACGGCGGGGCGGGCTCCAAGGGCCCAACGGCGGGGCGGGCTCCAAGGGCCCAACGGCGGGGCGGGCTCCAAGGGCCCAACGGCGGGGCGGGCTCCAAGGGCCCAACGGCGGGGCGGGCTCCAAGGGCCCAACGGCGGGGCGGGCTCCAAGGGCCCAACGGCGGGGCGGGCTCCAAGGGCCCAACGGCGGGGCAGGCTCCAAGGGCCCAATGGCGGGGCAGGCTCCAAGGGCCCAATGGCGGGGCAGGCTCCAAGGGCCCAATGGCGGGGCAGGCTCCAAGGGCCCAATGGCGGGGCAGGCTCCAAGGGCCCAACGGCGGGGCAGGCTCCAAGGGCCCAACGGCGGGGCAGGCTCCAAGGGCCCAACGGCGGGGCAGGCTCCAAGGGCCCAACGGCGGGGCAGGCTCCAAGGGCCCAACGGCGGGGCAGGCTCCAAGGGCCCAACGGCGGGGCAGGCTCCAAGGGCCCAACGGCGGGGCAGGCTCCAAGGGCCCAACGGCTGGGCAGGCTCCAAGGGCCCAACGGCGGGGCAGGCTCCAAGGGCCCAACGGCGGGGCAGGCTCCAAGGGCCCAACGGCGGGGCAGGCTCCAAGGGCCCAACGGCGGGGCAGGCTCCAAGGGCCCAACGGCGGGGCAGGCTCCAAGGGCCCAACGGCGGGGCAGGCTCCAAGGGCCCAACGGCGGGGCAGGCTCCAAGGGCCCAACGGCGGGGCAGGCTCCAAGGGCCCAACGGCGGGGCAGGCTCCAAGGGCCCAACGGCGGGGCAGGCTCCAAGGGCCCAACGGCGGGGCAGGCTCCAAGGGCCCAACGGCGGGGCAGGCTCCAAGGGCCCAACGGCGGGGCAGGCTCCAAGGGCCCAACGGCGGGGCAGGCTCCAAGGGCCCAACGGCGGGGCAGGCTCCAAGGGCCCAACGGCGGGGCAGGCTCCAAGGGCCCAACGGCGGGGCAGGCTCCAAGGGCCCAACGGCGGGGCAGGCTCCAAGGGCCCAACGGCGGGGCAGGCTCCAAGGGCCCAACGGCGGGGCAGGCTCCAAGGGCCCAACGGCGGGGCAGGCTCGAAGGGCCCAATGGCGGGGCAGGCTCCAAGGGCCCAACGGCGGGGCAGGCTCCAAGGGCCCAACGGCGGGGCGGGCTCCAAGGGCCCAACGGCGGGGCGGGCTCCAAGGGCCCAATGGCGGGGCAGGCTCCAAGGGCCCAATGGTGGGGCGGGCTCCAAGGGCCCAATGGCGGGGCGGGCTCCAAGGGCCCAATGGCGGGGGGGCTCGAAGGGCCCAATGGTGGGGCGGGCTCCAAGGGCCCAATGGTGGGGCGGGCTCCAAGGGCCCAATGGCCTGCTCCTGCGACTATTTTCTCTGTTTCGATGAGAGATCGAGGCGGAAGTGAGGCGAATGGGGGGCTCTGGGGCAGGGGCAGGGTGTGGGACGGAACTCACGGCCTGAAAGGGCGCTCGAGGCAGAAACCCTCGCCCCAGCAGGCAGTGCACCTTGAAGTGCCGTCTGCTACGGGGCGAGGGAGCGCGAGCGGGGAAAGTGGGATTGGAGCGGGACGGCTCGCGGCGGCCTCCTGCCGCGCGGTAAACGTCTGCGCTTGGCTCCGATCCCCCCAGCCCCCCCCCCAGCCCCCTCACCCGTCTCTCCGCTGATCCTCTTCCGCTTGTTGGCCCGCCCCTGCCTGATCCTCTCGGCCAGCCCCTGCAGGCTGCTCCTCTTCTCCTGCAGGGCCAGGCGGCGTTGCTCCTGGTGACTGCGTTGCGCCCGCTCGCGGTGCTCCCGCTCCTCCTCCTCGGCCCTCGCCTCGGCCCCCGCCCGGCCCCGCACCAGCACCCCGCTGCCGCTCTCCGCCGCCAGGCGGGCCTCCTCGGGCAACAGCCGCAGCGGCAGGCCCAGGCGCCCGTTCTGCCGGGGCTGGCGGGCCAGCCCGCCCACGGGCGTCCCGCACAGGCCGTGGCGCTCCCGCAGCTGGCGGGCCTCCTCCGCGCTCCACACCAGCGCCGCGCCCTGCGACACGTGGATCAGGATCATGGCCGGGCTGCCCCTGCAACGGGACAAGGACGCAGCGGGTGGTTAGAGGCTCCCTCGGGTTCATCAGGACGGCATTATCCCTCCGACAGTACGGTGCTCCCCATACTGTCCCTCCGACAGTACGGTGCTCCCTCAGTACTGACCCTCCGACAGTGCAGCACTCCCTCAGTACTGCCCCTCCGACAGTGCGGCACTCCCTCAGTACTGCCCCTCCGACAGTGCGGCACTCCCTCAGTACTGCCCCTCCGACAGTGCGGCACTCCCTCAGTACTGCCCCTCCGACAGTGCAACACTCACTCAGTACTGCCCCTCCGACAGTACGGTGCTCCCTCAGTACTGCCCCTCCGACAGTGCAACACTCACTCAGTACTGCCCCTCCGACAGTACGGCACTCCCTCAGTACTGCCCCTCCGACAGTACGGCACTCCCTCAGTACTGCCCCTCCGACAGTACGGCACTCCCTCAGTACTGCCCCTCCGACAGCGCAGTGCGGCACTCCCTCAGTACTGCCCCTCCGACAGTGCGGTGCTCCCCATACTGCCCCTCCGACAGTGCAACACTCCCTCAGTACTGCCCCTCCGACAGTGCAACACTCCCTCAGTACTGCCCCTCCGACAGTACAGCACTCCCTCAGTACTGCCCCTCCGACAGTGCGGCACTCCCTCAGTACTGCCCCTCCGACAGTACGGCACTCCCTCAGTACTGCCCCTCCGACAGCGCAGTACGGCACTCCCTCATACTGCCCCTCCGACAGTGCGGCACTCCCTCAGTACTGCCCCTCCGACAGTACGGCACTCCCTCAGTACTGCCCCTCCGACAGTGCGGCACTCCCTCAGTACTGCCCCTCCGACAGTGCGGCACTCCCTCAGTACTGCCCCTCCGACAGTACGGCACTCCCTCAGTACTGCCCCTCCGACAGCGCAGTACGGCACTCCCTCATACTGCCCCTCCGACAGTGCGGCACTCCCTCAGTACTGCCCCTCCGACAGTACGGCACTCCCTCAGTACTGCCCCTCCGACAGTGCGGCACTCCCTCAGTACTGCCCCTCCGACAGTGCGGCACTCCCTCAGTACTGCCCCTCCGACAGTACGGCACTCCCTCAGTACTGCCCCTCCGACAGTGCGGCACTCCCTCAGTACTGCCCCTCCGACAGTGCGGCACTCCCCATACTGCCCCTCCGACAGTACGGCACTCCCCATACTGCCCCTCCGACAGTGCGGCACTCCCTCAGTACTGCCCCTCCGACAGTGCGGCACTCCCCATACTGCCCCTCCGACAGTACGGCACTCCCCATACTGCCCCTCCGACAGTGCGGCACTCCCTCAGTACTGCCCCTCCGACAGTGCAACACTCCCTCAGTACTGCCCCTCCGACAGTGCGGCACTCCCTCAGTACTGTCCCTCCGACAGTGCGGCACTCCCTCAGTACTGTCCCTCCGACAGTACGGCACTCCCTCAGTACTGCCCCTCCGACAGTGCGGCACTCCCTCAGTACTGCCCCTCCGACAGTGCGGCACTCCCTCAGTACTGCCCCTCCGACAGTGCGGCACTCCCTCAGTACCCACTGTCTGATTAATCCATTAATAATGACGGCTACTATTAATTTTAGTCATGACTGCTGTTAATTATGGCTATTAATTATTACTGCTACTCTTAATCGATTAATAATTATTATTATTAATCTAATAATTATTGCAGTTATTAATTATTGCCATTAATCTATGAATAATTATTGCTCATACTCTAATAATTATTGCTATTAATAATTGCTTTGAATCTATTGATAATTACAGCTGTTACTAATGCAATAATTACTGCTCTCTTAATCATTCCTGTTATGAATCGATTAATAATTACTGCTATTACCAATCTATTAATTACTGCTCTATTAATCATTACTGCTATGAATTGATTAATAATTACTGCTATTACCAATCTATTAATTACTGCTCTATTAATCATTACTGCTATGAATTGATTAATAATTACTGCTATTACCAATCTATTAATTACTGCTCTATTAATCATTACCGAGTGAACCTTCTCTGAACTGCCTCCAAAGCAAAGTATATCCTTTTGTAAATACGGAGAGCAAAACTGCACGCAGTACTCCAGGTGTGGCCTCACCAATACCCTGTATAACTGGAGCAAGACTTCCCTGCTTTATACTTATCCACCTGGCTGCCTACCTTCAGGGATCGGTGGACCTGCACTCCAAGGTCCCTCTCGACTTCTCAAAGTCTGACCATTTAATGTGTTTTCCCTTGCCTTGTTAGACCTCCCCAAATGCATCCGTCATCAGCAGTCCCTCGAAACCGAGGAAAACTTGTTCCACTCCAACACGAGTCCTCAGTCCGAGACTATTATCGATCTATTAATAATTACCGCTATTATTGATCTATTAATAATTACTTTTAAGGTCTCCAGTGGTCCTGGTTCACCCTTGCCACTGGACCAAGACCTCGGTCTGTCGAGCCCGTGTGGTGGCTGGTTTAACGTGGCCACCCCATGTTAAACAATCCACACACAGGCATCCTCCACTCTTCAGGATCCGGACTATCAGGTCCTTCATTGTTACACCAGTCAACTTATCCTTTTTTGGCGTGGAAGCAAGGGACTGCCTATGATATAATTACTGTTTTTATTGATCTATTAATTACTGCTATTATTGATCCAATTATTACTATTATTGATCTATTAATAATTACTACTTTTATTGATCTAATTATTACTATTATTGATCCAATTACTATTATTGATCTATTAATAATTACTGCTTTTATTGATGTATTAATTAACTCCCACTATTATTGATGTATTAATTAATTCTATTATTGATCCAGCTATTACTATTATTGATCTATTAATAATGACTGCTTTTGTTGATCTATTAATTACTATCATTGATTCAATTATTAATCTATTAATAATTACTTTTATTGATCTAATAATTACTGCTTTTATTGATGTATTAATTAATACTATTATTGATCTAATTATTACAATTATTGATCTATTGATAATTACTGCTTTTATTGATGTATTAATTAATTCTATTATTGATCCAATTATTACAATTATTGATATATTAATAATTACTGCTTTTATTGATTTATTAATTACTGCTATTGATCTAATTATTACAATTATTGATCTATTGATAATTACTGCTTTTATTGATGTATTAATTAATTCTATTGATCCAATTATTACAATTATTGATCTATTGATAATTACTGCTTTTATTGATGTATTAATTAATTCTATTATTGATCTAATTATTACAATTATTGATCTATTAATAATTACTGCTTTTATTGATTTATTAATTAATTCTATTATTGATCTAATTACTACAATTATTGATCTATTAATAATTACTGCTTTTATTGATTTATTAATTACTGCTATTAATCTAATTATTACAATTATTGATCTATTGATAATTACTGCTTTTATTGATGTATTAATTAATTCTATTGATCCAATTATTACAATTATTGATCTATTGATAATTACTGCTTTTATTGATGTATTAATTAATTCTATTATTGATCTAATTATTACAATTATTGATCTATTAATAATTACTGCTTTTATTGATTTATTAATTACTGCTATTGATCTAATTATTACAATTATTGATCTATTGATAATTACTGCTTTTATTGATGTATTAATTCTATTATTGATCTAATTATTACAATTATTGATCTATTAATAATTACTGCTTTTATTGATTTATTAATTACTGCTATTGATCTAATTATTACAATTATTGATCTATTGATAATTACTGCTTTTATTGATTTATTAATTCTATTATTGATCTAATTATTACAATTATTGATCTATTGATAATTACTGCTTTTATTGATGTATTAATTCTATTATTGATCTAATTATTACAATTATTGATCTATTAATAATTACTGCTTTTATTGATTTATTAATTACTGCTATTGATCTAATTATTACAATTATTGATCTATTGATAATTACTGTTTTTATTGATGTATTAATTCTATTATTGATCTAATTATTACAATTATTGATCTATTGATAATTACTGCTTTTATTGATTTATTAATTCTATTATTGATCTAATTATTACAATTATTGATCTATTGATAATTACTGTTTTTATTGATGTATTAATTCTATTATTGATCTAATTATTACAATTATTGATCTATTAATAATTACTGCTTTTATTGATTTATTAATTACTGCTATTGATCCAATTATTACAATTATTGATCTATTGATAGACTGCTTTCACTGCTGTTGATCCAATGATGACGATGATGACCTGCTGTGACTGATGGACAGTTGGGGGGGGCGGGGCTCCAGTGTCTCAGGAGGCGGCGCTGCGGGCTCAGCCACTCTGCGATCACCGCCCTCCCCATTGGCCGGCTCGCCCGTCCGTCCGGCAACCCATTGTCTTGCTCCGCCTGCCATTGGCGGAGACGCGCTGTCAATCAGCGGGCGCTCTTTCCCGCCCCCCCACGTGGGAGACATTTCTGTGTGACGCGTCGCTCTCCCACGTGGGGGGGGGGGGGGGGGGAGGCATCTAGCCGCCGCTGATTGGCCCGCGCCCGGGTGGCTCAGCCCAGCCGCGCCGCTGATTGGCCCGCGCCCGGGTGGCTCAGCCCAGCCGCGCCGCTGATTGGCCCGCGCCCGGGTGGCTCAGCCCAGCCGCGCCGCTGATTGGCCCGCGCCCGGGTGGCTCAGCCCAGCCGCGCCGCTGATTGGCCCGCGCCCGGGTGGCTCAGCCCAGCCGCGCCGCTGATTGGCCGCCGCCTGCACTCACCGAGACTAGCGCTCCTTTTTGGCTTCGGAGGCCGCCGCCGCCGCCGCCCGCCGGGCCTTGTCCTCCTCGGCCAGCCGCAGCCTGCGGCTCTGGTACAGCTTCGCCCCGGCGAAGGCCAGGCACAGCAGCAGCGTCTTGGCGGCCAAGATGTAGAGCAGCAGCGGCACGTTGCGCAGCGCCTGCAGGTTGAGCGGCATCTTCGGCCCCGCCCCTACCCCCGACCAATGGCAGCCGCCCGCCTCCGCTGACCGACAGCCGCCTCCTCCAATGGACGGGCGCGCCGATTGTGACCTCAACGCGCTGCCCTTTGTGACGTCTGCGGCCCCCCCCCTCCCCCCGCGAAAGGGCAGGGCGGGCTGCGCTCGGCGGCTCTGATTGACAGCCGCGCCGTCCAATGGCAGCCCACCCCACCCTGAGCGCGCTGCCCCTTGTGACGTCGGCGGGAGACGCCTCCCCACCAATGGGCGGCCGCCACGCCATTGACGGGCAGCTCTGGCGTCCAATGGCACTCGGAAGGCGCCCTCTGCCCTTTCTCGTCTTCGCGGCTGGGGCCAATCAGCGGGCCGCCCGACGTCACAAAGGCAGTGCGCGGGGCGGGGGGCGGGCGGTTCTCTATGATTGACGGCGCGGCCGGCCAATCACAGCCCGGGTCTGTGGCAGTGGCCGGCGCAGTCAACCAATGGGAGGCAGGAGGGGCTGGAAGTGGGCAGCAGGGGGCTTCAACTCTGAACCCTGGGCCGACCCTTGACAAGGCGGTCAAGCCGCACCGCTCACCTCCGCCCTTTAACATCTCGCGGCGGGGTCAGGCCAGGTCAACGAACGACCCCGGGGGTGGGTGCGAGACCCCCGCCCCCACCCCGTGAACTCTGGCCCGTAGCCTTGGCCGCACCGCCCGACCTTTGACCCCAGAGTGGAAGAGGGGTCGCGGCACAGAAGGAGGCCACTCGACCCCTGGAGCCCGTGCCGGCTCTCGGCCAATCGCCCGCTCCCCGCGGCCCTTGCTAATCCCGTTTGACCGACAACAACAACAACAAATTGTACTTCAGGCAGCACCGAGGACCCGCGAGCCGCCCCACCGGAGAGTTATTGTGTTACAACCGCTTGGCGCCGAGCCGCACAGAATGGCACAAGGTGACCGGGCGGGAGGAGGCCACTTCGGACCACCGTGTCCGCCTGGCGCCGGCCGACCGAGAGCCATCCCGGCCTAATCCCACTTTCCCGATCTCGCTCCCTCGCCCTGTAGCATACGGCACTTCAAGGTGCACTGCCTGCTGTGGTGAGGGTTTCTGCCTCGACCGCCCTTTCAGGCCGTGAGTTCCGTCCCAGACCCTGCCCCAGACCCTGCCCCCCTCTGGGTGAAGACATTTCCCTCTAAACCCCTCCCCCCCAATTACTGTCAATCCACGCCCCCTGGTTGTTGACCCCCCTACCAAGGGAAACAGGTCCGTCCTATCCACTCTATCCACCCCCCTCATCATTTTATACACCTCAATCAGGTCTCCCCTCAGCCTCCTCTGTTCCAAAGCAAACAACCCCAGTCTATCCAATCTTTCCTCATCGCTAAAATTCTCCAGTCCCGGCAACATCCTGGTAAATCTCCTCTGTACCCTCTCCAGTGCAACATCCTGGTAAATCTCCTCTGTGCCCTCTCCAGTGCAACATCCTGGTAAATCTCCTCTGTACCCTCTCTAGTGTAACATCCTGGTAAATCTCCTCTGTACCCTCTCTCGTGCAACATCCTGGTAAATCTCCTCTGTACCCTCTCTAGTGCAACATCCTGGTAAATCTCCTCTGTACCCTCTCCAGGCAACATCCTGGTAAATCTCCTCTGTACCCTCTCTAGTGTAACATCCTGGTAAATCTCCTCTGTACCCTCTCCAGTGTAACATCCTGGTAAATCTCCTCTGTACGCTCTCCAGTGCAACATCCTGGTAAATCTCCTCTGTACCCTCTCCAGTGCAACATCCTGGTAAATCTCCTCTGTACCCTCTCCAGTGCAACATCCTGGTAAATCTCCTCTGTACCCTCTCTAGTGCAACATCCTGGTAAATCTCCTCTGTACCCTCTCTAGTGCAACATCCTGGTAAATCTCCTCTGTACCCTCTCCAGTGCAACATCCTGGTAAATCTCCTCTGTACCCTTTCTAGTGTAACATCCTGGTAAATCTCCTCTGTACCCTCTCTAGTGCAACATCCTGGTAAATCTCCTCTGTACCCTCGCCAGTGCAACATCCTGGTAAATCTCCTCTGTACCCTTTCTAGTGCAACATCCTGGTAAATCTCCTCTGTACCCTCTCCAGTGCAACATCCTGGTAAATCTCCTCTGTACCCTCTCCAGTGCAACATCCTGGTAAATCTCCTCTGTACCCTCTCCAGTGCAACATCCTGGTAAATCTCCTCTGTACCCTCTCCAGTGCAACATCCTGGTAAATCTCCTCTGTACCCTCTCCAGTGCAACATCCTGGTAAATCTCCTCTGTACCCTCTCCAGTGCAACATCCTGGTAAATCTCCTCTGCACCCTCTCTAGTGCAACATCCTGGTCAATCTCCTCTGCACCCTCTCCAGTGCAACATCCTGGTAAATCTCCTCTGTACACACTCCAGTGCAACATCCTGGTAAATCTCCTCTGTACCCTCTCCAGTGCAACATCCTGGTAAATCTCCTCTGCACCCTCGCCAGTGCAACATCCTGGTAAATCTCCTCTGTACCCTCTCCAGGCAACATCCTGGTAAATCTCCTCTGTACCCTCTCTAGTGCAACATCCTGGTAAATCTCCTCTGTACCCTCTCCAGTGCAACATCCTGGTAAATCTCCTCTGTACCCTCTCTAGTGCAACATCCTGGTAAATCTCCTCTGCACCCTCGCCAGTGCAACATCCTGGTAAATCTCCTCTGTACCCTCTCCAGGCAACATCCTGGTAAATCTCCTCTGTACCCTCTCTAGTGCAACATCCTGGTAAATCTCCTCTGTACCCTCTCCAGTGCAACATCCTGGTAAATCTCCTCTGTACCCTCTCTAGTGCAACATCCTGATAAATCTCCTCTGTACCCTCTCTAGTGCAACATCCTGGTAAATCTCCTCTGTACCCTCCCTAGTGCAACATCCTGGTAAATCTCCTCTGTACCCTCTCCAGTGCAACATCCTGGTTAATCTCCTCTGTACCCTCTCCAGTGCAACATCCTGGTAAATCTCCTCTGTACCCTCTCCAGTACAACATCCTGGTAAATCTCCTCTGTACCCTCGCCAGTGCAACATCCTGGTAAATCTCCTCTGTACCCTCTCTAGTGCAACACCCTGGTAAATCTCCTCTGTACCCTCGCCAGTGCAACATCCTGGTAAATCTCCTCTGTACCCTCTCCAGGCAACATCCTGGTAAATCTCCTCTGTACCCTCTCCAGGCAACATCCTGGTAAATCTCATCTGTACCCTCTCTAGTGCAACATCCTGGTAAATCTCCTCTGTACCCTCTCTAGTGCAACATCCTGGTAAATCTCCTCTGCACCCTCTCTAGTGCAACATCCTGGTAAATCTCCTCTGTACCCTCTCCAGTGCAACATCCTGGTAAATCTCCTCTGTACCCTCTCTAGTGCAACATCCTGGTAAATCTCCTCTGTACCCTCTCTAGTGCAACATCCTGGTAAATCTCCTCTGTACCCTCTCCAGTGCAACATCCTGGTAAATCTCCTCTGTACCCTCTCCAGTGCAACATCCTGGTAAATATCCTCTGTACCCTCTCCAGTGCAACATCCTGGTAAATCTCCTCTGTACCCTCTCTAGTGCAACATCCTGGTAAATCTCCTCTGTACCCTCTCCAGTGCAACATCCTGGTAAATCTACTCTGTACCCTCTCCAGGCAACATCCTGGTAAATCTCCTCTGTACCCTCTCCAGTGAAACATCCTGGTAAATCTCCTCTGTACCCTCTCTAGTGCAACATCCTGGTAAATCTACTCTGTACCCTCTCCAGTGCAACATCCTGGTAAATCTCCTCTGTACCCTCTCTAGTGCAACATCCTGGTAAATCTCCTCTGTACCCTCTCTAGTGCAACATCCTGGTAAATCTCCTCTGTACCCTCTCCAGTGCAACATCCTGGTAAATCTACTCTGTACCCTCTCCAGGCAACATCCTGGTAAATCTCCTCTGTACCCTCTCTAGTGCAACATCCTGGTAAATCTCCTCTGTACCCTCTCCAGTGCAACATCCTGGTAAATCTCCTCTGTACCCTCTCCAGTGCAACATCCTGGTAAATCTCCTCTGTACCCTCTCCAGTGAAACATCCTGGTAAATCTCCTCTGTACCCTCTCTAGTGCAACACCCTGGTAAATCTCCTCTGTACCCTCGCCAGTGCAACATCCTGGTAAATCTCCTCTGTACCCTCTCCAGTGCAACATCTTGGTAAATCTCCTCTGTACCCTCTCCAGTGCAACATCCTGGTAAATCCTCTCTGTACCCTCTCTAGTGCAACATCCTGGTAAATCTCCTCTGTACCCTCTCCAGTGCAACATCCTGGTAAATCTCCTCTGTACCCTCTCTAGTGCAACATCCTGGTAAATCTCCTCTGTACCCTCTCCAGTGTAACATCCTGGTAAATCTCCTCTGTACCCTCTCCAGTGCAACATCCTGGTAAATCTCCTCTGTACCCTCTCTAGTGCAACATCCTGGTAAATCTCCTCTGTACCCTCTCTAGTGCAACATCCTGGTAAATCTAATCTGTACACACTCCAGTGCAACATCCTGGTAAATCTCCCCTGTACCCTCTCTAGTGCAACATCCTGGTAAATCTCCTCTGCACCCTCTCCAGTGCAACATCCTGGTAACTCTCCTCTGTACCCTCTCTAGTGCAACATCCTGGTAAATCTCCTCTGTACCCTCTCTAGTGCAACATCCTGGTACATCACCTCTGTACCCTCTCTAGTGCAACATCCTGGTAAATCTCCTCTGTACCCTCTCCAGTGCAACATCCTGGTAAATCTCCTCTGTACCCTCTCTAGTGCAACATCCTGGTAAATCTCCTCTGTACCCTCGCCAGTGCAACATCCTGGTAAATCTCCTCTGTACCCTCTCCAGTGCAACATCCTGGTAACTCTCCTCTGTACCCTCTCTAGTGCAACATCCTGGTAAATCTCCTCTGTACCCTCTCTAGTGCAACATCCTGGTAAATCTCCTCTGTACCCTCTCCAGTGCAACATCTTGGTAAATCTCCTCTGTACCCTCTCCAGTGCAACATCCTGGTAAATCCCCTCTGTACCCTCTCTAGTGCAACATCCTGGTAAATCTCCTCTGTACCCTCTCTAGTGCAACATCCTGGTAAATCTCCTCTGTACCCTCTCCAGTGCAACATCTTGGTAAATCTCCTCTGTACCCTCTCCAGTGCAACATCCTGGTAAATCTCCTCTGTACCCTCTCCAGTGCAACATCCTGGTAAATCTCCTCTGTACCCTCTCTAGTGCAACATCCTGGTAAATCTCCTCTGTACCCACTCTAGTGCAACATCCTGGTAAATCTCATCTGTACCCTCTCCAGTGCAACATCCTGGTAAATCTCCTCTGTACCCTCTCTAGTGCAACATCCTGGTAAATCTCCTCTGTACCCTCTCTAGTGCAACATCCTGGTAAATCTCCTCTGTACCCTCTCCAGTGCAACATTCTGGTAAATCTCCTCTGTACCCTCTCCAGTGCAACATCCTGGTAAATCTCCTCTGTACCCTCTCTAGTGCAACATCCTGGTAAATCTCCTCTGCACCCTCTCTAGTGCAACATGCTGGTAAATCTCCTCTGTACCCTCTCCAGTGCAACATCCTGGTAAATCTCCTCTCTTCTCTCTCTAGTGCAACATCCTGGTAAATCTCCTCTGTACCCTCTCTAGTGCAACATCCTGGTAAATCTCCTCTCTTCCCTCTCCAGTGCAACATCCTGGTAAATCTCCTCTGTACCCTCTCTAGTGCAACATCCTGGTAAATCTCCTCTGTACTATCTCTAGTGCAACATGCTGGTAAATCTCCTCTGTACCCTCTCTAGTGCAACATCCTGGTAAATCTCCTCTCTTCCCTCTCCAGTGCAACATCCTGGTAAATCTCCTCTGTACCCTCTCTAGTGCAACATCCTGGTAAATCTCCTCTGTACCCTCTCTAGTGCAACATCCTGGTAAATCTCCTCTGTACCCTCTCTAGTGCAACATCCTGGTAAATCTCCTCTGCCCCCTCTCTAGTGCAACATCCTGGTAAATCTCCTCTGTACCCTCTCCAGTGCAACATCCTGGTAAATCTCCTCTGTACCCTCTCTAGTGCAACATCCTGGTAAATCTCCTCTGTACCCTCTCCAGTGCAACATCCTGGTAAATCTCCTCTGTACACACTCCAGTGCAACATCCTGGTAAATCTCCTCTGTACCCTCTCCAGTGCAACATCCTGGTAAATCTCCTCTGTACCCTCTCCAGTGCAACATCCTGGTAAATCTCCTCTGCACCCTCTCTAGTGCAACATCCTGGTAAATCTCCTCTGCACCCTCTCCAGTGCAACATCCTGGTAAATCTCCTCTGTACACACTCCAGTGCAACATCCTGGTAAATCTCCTCTGTACCCTCTCCAGTGCAACATCCTGGTAAATCTCCTCTGCACCCTCGCCAGTGCAACATCCTGGTAAATCTCCTCTGTACCCTCTCCAGGCAACATCCTGGTAAATCTCCTCTGTACCCTCTCCAGGCAACATCCTGGTAAATCTCATCTGTACCCTCTCTAGTGCAACATCCTGGTAAATCTCATCTGTACCCTCTCTAGTGCAACATCCTGGTAAATCTCCTCTGTACCCTCTCTAGTGCAACATCCTGGTAAATCTCATCTGTACCCTCTCCAGTGCAACATCCTGGTAAATCTCCTCTGCACCCTCTCCAGGCAACATCCTGGTAAATCTCATCTGTACCCTCTCTAGTGCAACATCCTGGTAAATCTCCTCTGTACCCTCTCTAGTGCAACATCCTGGTAAATCTCCTCTGTACCCTCTCTAGTGCAACATCCTGGTAAATCTCCTCTGTACCCTCTCTAGTGCAACATCCTGGTAAATCTCCTCTGTACCCTCTCCAGTGCAACATCCTGGTA
Organism: Pristiophorus japonicus; assembly: GCF_044704955.1. Classification (NCBI taxonomy): domain Eukaryota; kingdom Metazoa; phylum Chordata; class Chondrichthyes; family Pristiophoridae; genus Pristiophorus; species Pristiophorus japonicus. The sequence continues at coordinate 135,990 of NW_027254843.1, read as the reverse complement.
AATATCCTCTGTACCCTCTCCAGTGCAACATCCTGGTAAATCTCCTCTGTACCCTCTCTAGTGCAACATCCTGGTAAATCTCCTCTGTACCCTCTCTCGTGCAACATCCTGGTAAATCTACTCTGTACCCTCTCCAGTGCAACATCCTGGTAAATCTCCTCTGTACCCTCTCCAGTGCAACATCCTGGTAAATCTCCTCTGTACCCTCTCCAGTGCAACATCCTGGTAAATCTCCTCTGTACCCTCTCCAGGCAACATCCTGGTAAATCTCCTCTGTACCCTCTCCAGTGCAACATCCTGGTAAATCTCCTCTGTACCCTCTCCAAGCAACATCCTGGTAAATCTCCTCTGTACCCTCTCCAGTGAAACATCCTGGTAAATCTCCTCTGTACCCTCTCCAGGCAACATCCTGGTAAATCTCCTCTGTATCCTCTCCAGTGCAACATCCTGGTAAATCTCCTCTGTACCCTCTCGAGTGCAACATCCTGGTAAATCTCCTCTGTACCCTCTCTAGTGCAACATCCTGGTAAATCTCCTCTGTACCCTCTCTAGTGCAACATCCTGGTAAATCTCCTCTGCACCCTCTCCAGTGCAACATCCTGGTAAATCTCCTCTGTACCCTCTCCAGTGCAACATCCTGGTAAATCTTCTCTGTACCCTCTCCAGTGCAACATCCTGGTAAAT
>NW_027254843.1:122806-130306 GCF_044704955.1 Pristiophorus japonicus | reverse complement strand
AGAGAGAGACAGAGCGAGAGAGAGAGGGACAGAGCGAGAGAGAGAGAGGGACAGAGCGAGAGAGAGAGAGGGACAGAGAGAGAGAGAGTGTGGAGATTACACCGAGGGGTTAAGTTGGGTCACAGTGCTGGGTCGGAGAGGAAGGCAGGAACAGGAGGAGGCCATTCAGTCTCTCAAGCTTGCTCCGTCAGTCGGTGAGACGGTGGCTGATGTCTCTCCTAACTCCCCCTCTGCCCGCCGACACTCCCTACCCCTCAGTACCCTCGTCATCGCGCACCGTGCGGGGGAAACGAGAGACGCCTGCCCCTCGAGGAGCCTGCGTGTGACGGACTGCTTCAGAGCTGGTCGTTGCCGATTCCACACTCGCTCTGTGTTGCCTCCGGCCGGGGCAGAGAGTCAGGGACCGGACACACGCAACAGAGCCCTCCCTCCTCTTCCTCCGCCCCCCCACCTCCCCTACCCCGCCCCTCCCTCGCTCCTCCAGCCATCCCTCGAGAAGCACAGGCGGCTGAAAACGTGCGAGTCACGCAATTGTCTCAAGACCCTCTCGCTCCCCGCAAACCCGGGGCCTCTCCGACAGAGGAGGCCCCCCGCCATCAGTCACCATCATCGGCAGACCCTCGAACTCGAGGATAAGCTCGCATGTTCCCCGCACTAAACTGCATCTGCCCCCTGATTGCCCACCCCACTCTGTCTATCTCTATCCCTTTGCAGGCGCTTGATCCGAACGGAGACACTCCTTTAAGCAGGTGCATCCTAGGCAGTCCCCCGGAATCGAGGAAGACTTGCTCCCACTCGAACATGAGTTCTCGGGTGACTGAACAGTCCAATACAGGAACCACAGTCCCTGTCACAGGGTGGGACAGATAGACGTTGAGGGAAGGGGAGGGTGGGACTGGTTTGCCGCACGCTCCTTCCGCTGCCTGCGCTTGCTTTCTGCGTGCTCTCGGCGACGAGACTCGAGGTGCTCAGCGCCCTCCCGGATGCACTTCCTCCACTCCGGGCGGACTGGTCTTTGGGCCAGAGACTCCCAGGTGTGGGTGTGGATGTTGCACTTTATCAGGGAGGTGTGGTCCTTTGGTTCGTTTGCCCGTGAAGGAGTTCCGAGTAGAGCGCTCGCTTTGGGGAGTCTCGTGTCTGGGGGCATGTGGACAATGTGGCCCTGCCCAGCGGAGCTGGTCGAGTGTGGTCAGTGCTTCGATGCTGGGGATGTTGGCCTGGTTGAGGACGCTAGCGTTGGTGCGTCTGTCCTCCCGGGGGATTTGCAGGATCTTGCGGAGACAGCGTTGGTAGTATTTCTCCAGCGACTTGAGGTGTCTACTGTCCATGTCTCTGAGCCATACAGGAGGCTGGGTATCACCACAGCCCAGTAGACCATGAGCTGGGTGCAGGGGGAAGATACCTACTGTACATGGTCCATGTCTCTGAGCCATACAGGAGGGTGGGTATCACTACAGCCCTGTAGACCATGAGCTGGGTGCAGGGGGAAGATACCTGCTGTACATGGTCCATGTCTCTGAGCCATACAGGAGGCTGGGTATCACTACAGCCCTGTAGACCATGAGCTGGGTGCTTGGCGTGAGATACCTACTGTACATGGTCCCTGTCTCTGAACCATACAGGAGGGCGGGTATCACTACAGCCCTGTAGACCATGAGCTGGGTGCTGGGGGTGAGATACCTACTGTACATGGTCCATGTCTCTGGGCCATACAGGAGGGAGGGTATCACTACAGCCCTGTAGACCATGAGCTAGGTGCTGGGGGTGAGATACCTACTGTACATGGTCCATGTCTTTGAGCCATACAGGAGGGTGGGTATCACTACAGCCCTGTAGACCATGAGCTGGGTGGTGGATTTGAGGGCCTGGTCTTCGAACACTCTTTTCCTCAGGCGGTCGAAGGCCGCACTGGCGCACTGGAGGTGGTGTTGGCCCTCGTCGCCAATGTCTGCTCTGGTTGATAGGAGGCTCCCGAGGTATGGGAAATGGTCCACGTTGTCCAGGGCCACGCCGTGGATCTTGATGACTGGGGGGCAGTGCTGTACGGTGAGGACAGGCTGGTGGAGGACCTTTGTCTTACGGATGTTTAGTGTAAGGCCCATGCTTTCGTACGCCTGGGTGAAGGTATTGACAATGACTTGGAGTTCAGCCTCTGAATGTGCGCAGATGTCGGCGTCGTCCACGTACTGTGGCTCGAAAACAGGACCCAGCTCACAGCTCACATCCCACAGCAGGCATTAAGGGCCATAGAGCGTTGTCTGGTCTCCAGTCATCTGGGTTACCCCTGGCCAAGGCCCCGCTCCACCAAGCTCGGTGTGGTGGCTGGTGGGCAACAGATACCCCACGTTAAATAATCCAAGCACAGAAAGATCCACCCTTCAATATGACGTTCAATGTGAGTAAAGTTCCCTCTACACCATCCCATCAAACACTCCCTGGGCAGGTACAGCACGGGGTTAGATACAGAGTAAAGCTCCCTCTACACTGTCCCATCAAACACTCCCAGAGCAGGTACAGGAGGTTAGATACAGAGTAAAGCTCCCTCTACACTGTCCCATCAAACACTCCCAGAGCAGGTACAGGGGGTTAGATACAGAGTAAAGCTCCCTCTACACTGTCCCATCAAACACTCCCAGGGCAGGTACAGGGGGTTAGATACAGAGTAAAGCTCCCTCGACACTGTCCCATCAAACACTCCCAGGGCAGGTACAGCACGGGGTTAGATACAGAGTAAAGCTCCCTCTACACTGTCCCATCAAACACTACCAGAGCAGGTACAGCACGGGGTTAGATACAGAGTAAAGCTCCCTCTACACTGTCCCATCAAACACTCCCAGGGCAGGTACAGGGGGTTAGATACAGAGTAAAGCTCCCTCTACACTGTCCCCATCAAACACTCCCAGGGCAGGTAAAGGGGGTTAGATACAGAGTAAAGCTCCCTCTACACTGTCCCATCAAACACTCCCAGGGCAGGTACAGGGGGTTAGATACAGAGTAAAGCTCCCTCTACACCGTCCCATCAAACTCTCCCAGGGCAGGTACAGGGGGTTAGATACAGAGTAAAGCTCCCTCTACACTGTCCCATCAAACACTCCCAGGGCAGGTACAGGGGGTTAGATACAGAGTAAAGCTCCCTCTACACTGTCCCATCAGACACTCCCAGGGCAGGTACAGCACGGGGTTAGATACAGAGTAAAGCTCCCTTTACACTGCCCCATCAAACACTCTCAGGGTAGGTACAGGGGGTTAGATACAGAGTAAAGCTCCCTCTACATTGTCCCCATCAAACACTCCCAGGGCAGGTACAGCACAGGGTTAGATACAGAGTAAAGCTCCCTCTACACTGTCCCATCAGACACTCCCAGGGCAGGTACAGGGGGTTAGATACAGAGTAAAGCTCCTGCTACACTGTCCCATCATACACTCCCAGGGCAGGTACAGGGGCTCAGATACAGAGTAAAGCTCCCTCTACACTGTCCCATCAAACACTCCCAGGGCAGGTACAGCATGGGTTAGATACAGAGTAAAGCTCCTGCTACACTGTCCCATCATACACTCCCAGGGCAGGTACAGGGGCTTAGATACAGAGTAAAGCTCCCTCTACACTGTCCCATCAAACACTCCCAGGGCAGGTACAGCACAGGGTTAGATACAGAGTAAAGCTCCCTCTACACTGTCCCATCAAACACTCCCAGGGCAGGTACAGCATGGGTTAGATACAGATTAAAGCTCCCTCTACACTATCTGGAGATGGAAGATGTGTTTCAGGGGAGAGGGGGGGGTTGGGGGAGAGGGGGGTTGGGGGATATGGAGAGAGGGGGGGTTGGGGGATATGGGGAGAGGGGTGTTGGGGGAGAGGGGGGTTGGGGGAGAGGGGGGTTTGGGGAGAGGGGTGTTGGGGGATATGGGGAGAGGGGGGTTGGGAGATATGGGGAGAGGGGGGTTGGGGGATATGGGGAGAGGGGGGTTGGGGGATATGGAGAGAGGGGGGGTTGGGGGATATGGGTAGAGGGGTGTTGGATATGGGGAGAGGGGGGTTATGGGGAGAGGGGTTGGGGGATATGGGGAGAGGGGGGTTGGGGGATATGGGGAGAGGTGGGATTTGGGGAGAGGGGGGAGTTGGGGGATTATGGAGAGAGGGGGGGTTGGGGGATATGGGGAGAGTCGGGTTGGGGGATATGGGGAGAGGGGGGGTTGAGGGATATGGGGAGAGGGGTGGTTGGGGGCGAGGGTGGTTGGGGGATATGGGGAGAGGGGGGGTTGGGGGATATGGGGAGAGGTAGGGTTTGGGGGGGGGGGTTGGGGTATATGGGTAGAGGGGTGTTGGGGGATATGGGGATGGGGGGTTTGGGTGAGAGGGGGCATATGGAGAGAGAGTGGTTGGGGGATATGGGGAGAGGGGGGTTGCGGGAGAGGGGGGTTGGGGGATATGGAGAGAGGGGGGGTTTGGGGAGATGGGTGTTGGGGGATATGGGGAGATGGGTGTTGGGGGAGAGGGGGGTTGGGGGATATGGGGAGAGTGGGGTTTGGGGAGAGGGAGGTTGGGGGATATGGGTAGAGGGGTGTTGGGGGATATGGGGAGAGGGGGGTTGGGGGTTATGGGGAGAGGGGGGTTGGGGGATATGGGGAGAGCTGGGGGTTCGGGGCGAGGGATGGTTGGGGGATATGGGGAGAGGGAGGGGGTTGGGGGATACGAGGAGAGGGGGGTTGGGGGATATGGGGAGAGGGGGGTTGACGGATATGGGGAGAGGGGGGTTGGGGGATATGGAGAGAGGGGGGGTTGGGGGATATGGGTGGGGGGGTTGGGGGATATGGGTAGAGGGGTGTTGGGGGATATGGGGAGAGGGGGTTGGGGGATATGGGGAGAGAGGGGTTGGGGGATATGGGGAGAGGGGGGTTGGGGGAGAGGGGGGTTGGGGGATATGGGGAGAGGGGGGGTTGGGGGATATGAGGAGAGGGGGGTTGGGGGATATGGGGAGAGGGGGGGTTCGGGGAGAGGGGGGTTTGGGGAGAGGGGGGGTTGGGGGATATGGGGTGAGGGGGGTTGGGGGATATGGGGAGAGGGGGGGTTGGGGGATATGGGGAGAGGGGGGTTGGGGGATATGGGGTGAGGGGGGTTGGGGGAGAGGGGGGTTGGGGGATATGGGGAGAGGGGGGTTGGGGGATATGGGGAGAGGGGGGGTTGGGGGATATGGGGAGAGGGGGGTTGGGGGATATGGGGAGAGGGGGGTTGGGGGAGAGGGGGGTTGGGGGATATGGGGAGAGGGGGGTTGGGGGATATGGGGAGAGGGGGGTTGGGGGAGAGGGGGGTTGGGGGATATGGGGAGAGGGGGGTTGGGGGATATGGGGAGAGGGGGGTTGGGGGATATGGGGAGAGGGGGGTTAGGGGATATGGGGAGAAGGTGGGTTTGGGGAGAGGGGGGGTTGGGGGAGAGGGGGGGTTGGGGGATACGGGGAGAGGGGGGTTGGGGCATATGGGGAGGGGGAAAGGGGGGGTTTGGGGAGAGGGGGTTTGGGGGATATGGAGAGAGGGTGGTTGGGGGATATGGGGAGGGGGGTTGGGGGAGAGGGGGTTGGGGGATATGGAGAGAGGGGGGGGTTGGGGGATATGGGGAGAGGGGGGTTGGGGGATATGGGGAGGGGGGGTTGGGGGATATGGGGAGAGGGGGGGGTTGGGGGATATGGGGAGAGGGGGGTTGGGGGATATGGGGAGGGGGGGTTGGGAGATATGGGGAGAGGGGGGGTGTTTGGGGAGAGGGGGTGTTGGGGGATATGGGGAGAGGAGGGGTTGGGGGATATGGGGAGAGGGGGGGTTCGGGGAGAGGGGGGTTGGGGATATGGGGAGAGGGGGGGTTGGGGGATATGGGGAGAGGGGGGTTGGGGGATATGGGGAGAGGGGGGGTTCGGGGAGAGGGGGGTTGGGGATATGGGGAGAGGGGGGGTTGGGGGATATGGGGAGAGGGGGGTTGGGGGATATGGGGAGAGGGGGGGTTCGGGGAGAGGGGGGTTGGGGGATATGGGGAGAGGGGGGGTTGGGGGATATGGGGAGAGGGGGGGTTGGGGGATATGGGGAGAGGGGGGGTTCGGGGAGAGGGGGGTTGGGGATATGGGGTTTGGGGGATATGGAGAGAGGGTGGTTGGGGGATATGGGGAGGGGGTTTTGGGGGAGAGGGGGGTTGGGGGATATGGAGAGAGGGGGGGTTGGGGGATATGGAGAGAGGGGGGGTTTAGGGAGAGGGGGGTTGGGGGATATGGGGAGAGGTGGGGTTGGGGGATATGGGGAGAGGAGGGTTGGGGAGGGGGGGTTGGGGGATATGGGGAGAGGGGGATTGGGGGATATGGGGAGAGGGGGGGTTGGGGGATATGGGGAGAGGCGGGATTGGGGGAGAGGGGGGGTTGGGGGATATGGGGAGAGGGGGGTTGGGGGATATGGGGAGAGGGGGGGTTGGGGGATATGGGGAGAGGGGGGATTCGGGGAGAGGAGGAGAGGGGGGGTTGGGGGATATGGAGAGAGGGGGATTGGGGGATATGGAGAGAGGGGGGGTTGGGGGATATGGGGAGGGGGGGGTTGGGGGATATGGGGAGAGGGGGGTTCGGGGAGAGGAGGAGAGGGTGGTTGGGGGATATGGGGAGAGGGGTTGGGGGATATGGGGAGAGGGGGGTTCGGGGAGAGGAGGAGAGGGGGGTTGGGGGATATGGGGAGAGGGGGGGTTGGGGGATATGGGGAGAGGGGGGGTTGGGGGATATGGGGAGAGGGGGGGTTGGGGGATATGGGGAGAGGGGGGTTGGGGGATATGGGGAGAGGGGGGGTTGGGGGATATGGGGAGAGGGGGGTTGGGGGATATGGGGAGAGGGGGGGTTGGGGGATATGGGGAGAGAGGGGTTCGGGGAGAGGAGGAGAGGGGGGGTTGGGGGATATGGGGAGAGGGGGTTGGGGGATATGGGGAGATGGTGGGAGGTGGGGTTGGAGGTATTGGGACAGGTCTGGTGGGTGGGCTGTCTCTCTCTCTATCTGTGCCCGTACCCTCTCCCAATCCCACCCCTCTCACCTGTGATAAGTCCCAGGTGGAGTTCCGTCATGTTCATTACGGACGAATCAGGATCGATGCAGAAGTCACTGAGTGCCTAAGGGAGGAAGTGGATGAGGAATGATTGAGGGAGGGTGTGGTTGAGAAGGTAAATGGTGGATCAGACCCCCGAGACAGACCCCCCCCCCACCCCCAAAGCTCTTCATTCCTTCTGAGGGGAGGGCACTGGGTCCATTCGTTATCCCGGATTTATTTAACCCTGAACGCAAACCAGCTATTCGACCACAAGACCAGGCCCTCAAATCTACCACCCAGCTCATGGTCTACAGGGCTGTAGTAATACCCGCCCTCCTGTATGGCTCAGAGACATGGACCATGTACAGTAGGTATCTCACCCCCAGCACCCAGCTCATGGTCCACAGGGCTGTAGTGATACCCGCCCTCCTGTATGGCCCAGAGACATGGACCATGT
>NW_027254843.1:20000-122606 GCF_044704955.1 Pristiophorus japonicus | reverse complement strand
CAGGAGGGCGGGTATTACTACAGCCCTGTAGACCATGAGCTGGGTGCTGGGGGTGAGGTACCTACTGTACATGGTCCATGTCTCTGAGCCATACAGGAGGGTGGGTATCACTACAGCCCTGTAGACCATGAGCTGGGTGGTGGATTTGAGGGCCTGGTCTTCGAACCAGTTAAAGACAAGATGTGCTCCGTCAGTTGGAAAGAAGCCTTTGCACCTCAGCCTGTGAGTGAGTGCTGTGTTTGTTTATGTAGATTAGCTCTGCATTCCGGAGCGAAAGGCGTTTTTTGCGTGGTAAATCAGTGTAAGGCAGGATGTGTTGACGTACTTTGCCACATCAGGAGAGGGAGGAGGGACCGGGTTTTCCTGTGCGGATCGACAAGGAAGTGGGAGAGAGGGAGAGAGCAGGCGACTTTTCTGGGTAAGTGGGGAGAGAGAATTTACAGTCACTTTAAATGTCTGTGTACGAGCCCGAAGAGAAAGTTTGGCCAAAGTGTGTGCAAGAGTTTTGCTGGGCTTTTCTTTCAGGGTCTGTCTTTCAATCCCAATTTTCTTGCCCAACCCACGTGTCGGGTGAGGTTTGAAGAGGGGAGGAGGGTGTGGTGGGGCCGGGGGTGAGGGAGGGAGAGAGAGAGAGAGAGAGAGAGAGAGAGAGAGGTGGGGAGGAGAGGAGAGGAGAGGGAATTTGGCAGAATGCAGGTGAGAGTTTGGGAGAAGGACATCTGGGTAGGAAAAGGAGGGAGGGAGGGGAGAGAGAGAAGGAGGGAGGGAGGGGAGAGAGAGAGAGGGAGGGAGAGGGTGGGAGGAGAGAGAGAGAGGGAGTGAGAGAGAAGGAGGGAGAGAGGGGAGGGGAGGTAGAGAGTGAGAGTGTGTGGGAGAGAGGGAGGGGAGAGAGAGAGGGAGGGAGGGGAGAGAGGGAGGGAGGGAGGGAGAGAGGGGGAGAGAGAGAGAGAGAGGGAGGGAGGGGAGAGAGTGGGAGGAGAGAGAGAGGGGGAGGGAGTGGGAGAGGGAGAGAGGGAGTGGGAGAGAAGGAGGGAGAGAGGGGAGGGGAAGTAGAGAGTGAGAGAGAGAGAGAGAGAGGGAGGGGAGGGAGGAGAGAGAGAGAGAGAGGGAGGGGAGGGAGGAGAGAGAGAGAGAGGGAGGGGAGGGAGGAGAGAGAGAGAGAGAGAGGGAGGGGAGGGAGGAGAGAGAGAGAGAGAGGGAGAGGGAGGGGAGGGAGGAGAGAGGGAGGGAGGGGAGGGAGGAGAGGGAGGGGAGGGAGGAGAGAGAGAGAGGGAGGGGAGAGAGGGGAGGAGAGAGGGGAGGAGAGAGAGGGAGGGGAGGGGAGGTAGAGAGTGAGAGAGGGAAGGAGAGAGAGAGGGAGGGGAGGGAGGAGAGAGAGGGAGAGAGGGGAGGAGGGGAGGTGAGGGAGAGGGAGGGGAGGGAGAGAGAGAGGGATGGGAGGGAGAGAGGGGAGGAGGGGAGGTGAGGGAGAGGGAGGGGAGGGAGAGAGAGAGGGAGAGAGGGGAGGAGGGGAGGTGAGGGAGAGGGAGGGGAGGGAGAGAGAGAGGGATGGGAGGGAGAGAGGGGAGGGAGGTAGCGACTGAGAGAGGGAAGGAGAGAGAGAGGGAGGGGAGGGAGGAGAGAGAGAGAGAGAGAGAGAGAGGGGAGGAGGGGAGGGGAGGTAGAGAGTGAGAGAGGGAAGGAGAGAGGGGAGTGGAGAGAGAGAGGGAGGAGAGAGAGAGGGAGGGGACGGAGAGGAGAGGAGAATTGGTGGGACCCACTGGGTAAGAGTTTGCAGCACGTTACTGCTTTAAATCGAATTGCAGTTGAACATTTCGAAATGCTCTCTCTCTCTCTGATTTTTTATTACTCACAGGTGACCGGGATGTGACGAAAAGACAGGCCCAGACCCGGCCTCAGAGAGAGAGAGAGAGAAAGTTCCCAACTCGCCAGAGGGAACAGTCGAACGTTGCCGCGGAAAAGTTTTGCGAAACTCAGCTGAAATTGCCAACCTGGAACGTGTGGGCCGGAAACCAGGCCTCTCCTCGTCTCTCTGTCTCTCTCTCTCGCGCCCCTCCTCGGGGGGGGAAAAAAGTTGGTCCAGGAAAAGTCTGGGAAGAGTCTGGAAACTTTCTCGCCTGGTTTCTCTCGCGAGCGAGTGACTCCACTTTCCACACGCACTGGGGACACAGGGCGTGTGTGCGTGCGCGCGCGTCGGACATTCACAAGCTCAACGAAAAGGCAACGAGTGGGACTGAGAGCGAGCGAGAGTATCCTTCGCGTTTGTGTGTGTGCGTCTGTCAGTTCTTGGTCTTGCGAGACCAAAGCTGCCTTCCCTGGCTCGGTTCCCCCCCCCCCCGAAGCTCGGTTCCCCCCCCCTCCGAAGCTCGGTTCCCCCCCGCTACGAGTAACGCCGGCAGGCCTCTGCAACGATGCCCATCCCGAAGCCGCTGGCTCACAACGGGACGGCCAGCAAACGCCGCTCCCGGCTCGACCTGACGCGGGACATGATCAGCGCCCCCATGGGCGACTTCCGGCACACCATGCACGTGGGGAGGGGGGGCGACGCTTTCGGCGACACCTCCTTCCTCAGCAATCGCGGGCCCCCGCGGGCGGCGGCCGGAGGGGCGGGCGGGGGCGGGCCGCCGAGCTCGCGGGAGCAGGAGGAGGAGCGGGGGGACGAGGGGGAGGGAGGCCGGGCTCCCGGCCCGACGGAGGCCGGTGAAGGCCCGGCGCCCCCCAGCTCCCCGCCCCCCGCGGTCCTGAGGCACGCGGAGTCGGTCATGTCGTTCCATGTGGACCTGGGGCCCTCCATGCTCAGCGAGGTCCTGGGGGTGATGGAGCAGGGCCCGCCTGGAGGGCAGCCCTCCCCAGGCGGGCGGCGGGAAGGGGCAGGCCAGGCAGCGGGCGAGGAGGCGGGATGCCCGGAGGGGGAGGCGGAGCTAGAGGAGGAGGAGGAGGAGGAGCAGGAGGAGGAGGAGGGCGGGACTTACACCTTCGAGGACGAGGAGGACGATGAAATCCGTGTGTAGGACCCCGTCCCAGCAACCAGCACTACAGGATCGACCCCTCACCCATCCCCAGGAATCCCCCCCGCCGTCCCCACCCTATTCCCCTGCCCCCCCCACCCCCCTCGTCCCCCACAGACCAGGAATCGCTGAAGCCAACCACTGCCTTTAAAGGGGATGTCCCAATCTATTTATTTTCCTCCTCATATTTTTATGACACGTGAATAAAGGGAGCACATTGTGTTTGATGGGACAGTGTAGAGGGAGCTTTACTCTGTATCTAACCCCCTGTACCTGCCCTGGGAGTGTTTGATGGGACAGTGTAGAGGGAGCTTTACTCTGTATCTAACCCCCTGTACCTGCCCTGGGAGTGTTTGATGGGACAGTGTAGAGAGAGCTTTACTCTGTATCTAACCCCCTGTACCTGCCCTGGGAGTGTTTGATGGGACAGTGTAGAGGGAGCTTTACTCTGTATCTAATTCCCTGTACCTGCCCTGGGAGTGTTTGATGGGACAGTGTAGAGAGAGCTTTACTCTGTATCTAACCCCCTGTACCTGCCCTGGGAGTGTTTGATGGGACAGTGTAGAGGGAGCTTTACTCTGTATCTAACCCCCTGTACCTGCCCTGGGAGTGTTTGATGGGACAGTGTAGAGGGAGCTTTACTCTGTATCTAACCCCCTGTACCTGCCCTGGGAGTGTTTGATGGGACAGTGTAGAGGGAGCTTTACTCTGTATCTAACCCCCTGTACCTGCCCTGGGAGTGTTTGATGGGACAGTGTAGAGAGAGCTTTACTCTGTATCTAACCCCCTGTACCTGCCCTGGGAGTGTTTGATGGGACAGTGTAGAGGGAGCTTTACTCTGTATCTAATTCCCTGTACCTGCCCTGGGAGTGTTTGATGGGACAGTGTAGAGAGAGCTTTACTCTGTATCTAACCCCCTGTACCTGTCCTGGGAGTGTTTGATGGGACAGTGTAGAGGGAGCTTTACTCTGTATCTAACCCCCTGTACCTGCCCTGGGAGTGTTTAATGGGACAGTGTAGAGGGATCTTGACTCTGTATCTAACCCCGTGTACCTGCCCTGGGAGTGTGTGATGGGACAGTGCGGAGGGAGCTTTACTCTGTATCTAACCCCCTGTACCTGCCCTGGGAGTGTTTGATGGGACAGTGTAGAGGGAGCTTTACTCTGTATCTAACCCCGTGTACCTGCCCTGGAAGTGTTTGATGGGAAAGTTTAGAGGAGGCTTTACTCTGAATATATTTTTCGATTAGGGTTTTCTGATATTCGGTATTTTGATATACATTGATGGTTTCGGGCCTGAGCCTTCATATACCTACTGCAACATTTTTATGATGACTGACATGTGTATTCTGTACATTAAATTAAATTTTTTTAAAGAAAGATATATATAAATATATTCCTGAGCAAAATCTCAAGATGTGTTTGCATTTGATTGTCTACAACCCAAACCTGGAGGGTGCATAATCGGGATATTCCACTAAGGGTGCATCACAGAACTATAACATAGGAACAGGAGGAGGCCCATTCAGCCCCTCGAGCCTGTTACACAGGAACAGGAGGCCCATTCAGCCCCTCGAGCCTGTTACACAGGAACAGGAGGAGGCCCATTCAGCCCCTCGAGCCTGTTACACAGGAACAGGAGGCTCATTCAGCCCCTCGAGCCTGTTACACAGGAACAGGAGGAGGCCCATTCAGTCCCTCGAGCCTGTTACACAGGAACAGGAGGAGGCCCATTCAGTCCCTCGAGCCTGTTTTGCAGGAACAGGAGGAGGCCCATTCAGCCCCTCGAGCCTGTTCCGCCTTTCAAGCAGACCGCGGCTGATGTGAATATTAACCCCACCTATCCGCCTTGGTCCCATTACACTTAATACCCTGACCCAACGAAAACCTCTCGTATCTCAGTATTGAAAGCTTCAATTGACTCCCAGTCTTGCCAGCTTTCTCGGGGAGAGAATTGCAGATTCTCACCACGCTTTGCATGACGAAGTGGTTCCTGACTTCACCCCTGAAAAGCCTGGCTCGAATTTTAAGGTTCTGCCCACTTGTTCTAGACTTCCCCAACCAGAGGAATGATTTTCTCTCGCTATCCGCCCGATCGAATACTTCATTCAACTCAAACACCTCAATCAAATCCCCGCTTAATCCGCGAGAGTATACAAGTCCAGTCTGTGTGACCGGCTCTCGTCATTTAAGCCCCAGTATCGTCCTGGTGAATCTGTGCTGCACCCTAAGGTCAAATATCCTTCCTGCGGAGCCCAGAACTGGACGCAGTTCTCCACAGGGGGTCGGAGGGGCGGTACTGAGGGAGCCCCGTACTGCGCTGTCGGAGGGGCAGTACTGAGGGAGTGCCGTACTGCGCTGTCGGAGGGGCGGTACTGAGGGAGTGCCGTACTGTCAGAGGGGCAGTACTGAGGGAGTGCCGTACTGCGCTGTCGGAGGGGCAGTACTGAGGGAGTGCCGTACTGTACTGTCGGAGGGGCAGTACTGAGGGAGTGCCGTACTGTCAGAGGGGCAGTACTGAGGGAGTGCCGTACTGCGCTGTCGGAGGGGCAGTACTGAGGGAGTGCCGTACTGTACTGTCGGAGGGGCAGTACTGAGGGAGTGCCGTACTGTCAGAGGGGCAGTACTGAGGGAGTGCCGTACTGCGCTGTCGGAAGGGCAGTACTGAGGGAGTGCCATACTGTCGGAGGGGCAGTACTGAGGGAGTGCCGTACTGTGCTGTCGGAAGGGCAGTACTGAGGGAGTGACATACTGTCAGAGGGGCAGTACTGAGGGAGTGCCGTACTGTGCTGTCGGAAGGGCAGTACTGAGGGAGTGCCGTACTGTCGGAGGGGCAGTACTGAGGGAGTGACATACTGTCAGAGGGGCAGTACTGAGGGAGTGCCGTACTGTCGGAGGGGCAGTACTGAGGGAGTGACATACTGTCGGAGGGGCAGTACTGAGGGAGTGACATACTGTCAGAGGGGCAGTACTGAGGGAGTGCCGTACTGTCGGAGGGGCAGTACTGAGGGAGTGACATACTGTCGGAGGGGCAGTACTGAGGGAGTGACATACTGTCAGAGGGGCAGTACTGAGGGAGCCCCGCACTGTCGGAGGGGCAGTACTGAGGGAGTGCCGTACTGTCAGAGGGGCAGTACTGAGGGAGTGCCGTACTGCGCTGTCGGAGGGGCAGTACTGAGGGAGTGCCGTACTGTCGGAGGGGCAGTACTGAGGGAGTGCCGTACTGTACTGTCGGAGGGGCAGTACTGAGGGAGTGCCGTACTGTCGGAGGGGCAGTACTGAGGGAGTGCCGTACTGTCAGAGGGGCAGTACTGAGGGAGTGCCGTACTGCGCTGTCGGAGGGGCAGTACTGAGGGAGTGACATACTGTCAGAGGGGCAGTACTGAGGGAGTGCCGTACTACGCTGTCGGAGGGGCAGTACTGAGGGAGTGCCGTACTGTACTGTCGGAGGGGCAGTACTGAGGGAGTGCCGTACTGCACTGTCAGAGGGGCAGTACTGAGGGAGTGCCGTACTGTGCTGTCGGAGGGGCAGTACTGAGGGAGTGCCGTACTGTGCTGTCGGAGGGGCAGTACTGAGGGAGTGCCGTACTGTCGGAGGGCCAGTACTGAGGGAGTGCCGTACTGCGCTGTCGGAGGGGCAGTACTGAGGGAGTGCCGTACTGCACTGTCGGAGGGGCAGTACTGAGGGAATGCCGTACTGCGCTGTCGGAGGGGCAGTACTGAGGGAGTGCCGTACTGTCGGAGGGCCAGTACTGAGGGAGTGCCGTACTGCACTGTCGGAGGGGCAGTACTGAGGGAGTGCCGTACTGTCGGAGGGGCAGTACTGAGGGAGTGCCGTACTGCACTGTCGGAGGGGCAGTACTGAGGGAGTGCCGTACTGCGCTGTCGGAGGGGCAGTACTGAGGGAGTGCCGTACTGCGCTGTCGGAGGGGCAGTACTGAGGGAGTGCCGTACTGTGCTGTCGGAGGGGCAGTACTGAGGGAGTGCCGTACTGTCGGAGGGTCAGTACTGAGGGAGTGCCGTACTGCGCTGTCGGAGGGGCAGTACTGAGGGAGTGCCGCACTGTCGGAGGGGCAGTACTGAGGGAGTGCCGTACTGTCGGAGGGGCAGTACTGAGGGAGTGCCGTACTGTACTGTCGGAGGGGCAGTACTGAGGGAGTGCCATACTGCGCTGTCGGAGGGGCAGTACTGAGGGAGTGCCGTACTGTCGGAGGGGCAGTACTGAGGGAGTGCCGTACTGTCGGAGGTGCCGTGTTTCGGGTGTGACCTTAAACCGAGGCCCTGCCCTCTCGGGAGGATGTAAAAGATCCCGGGGCCACTATTTGGAAGAAGAGCAGGGGGAGTTCTCCCCGGTGTCCTGGAGCCAATATTTATCCCTCAACCGACAGATTTTCCGGGTCATTATCACGTCGCTGTGTGTGGGAGCTTGCTGTGCGCAAATTGGTCGCGTTGCAACAGCGGCTACACTCCAAAACGTGCTTCGTTGGCTGTTAAGTGCTTTGGGAAGGCCGGTGGTCGGAAAAGTCACTATATAAATGCAATCTTTCTTTACGATTGCAAGCATTTAAACGGTGATTGACACAGCGTTCCCACTGGAAAGTAATTGGGTTTAAAACCTCGAGTGGAGGGAAGTAGTGACTTTGGATAGCACCTCCCCTAAATGCGCGACCTCTACCACCTAGAAGGACAAGGGCAGCATCATCTCCACGTTCCCCCTCCGAGTCACACTCACACCATCCCTCGACTCGGAAATATATCGGCTGTTCCTTCATCGTCGCTGGGTCAAAATCCTGGGACTGCCTCCCTAACAGCACTGTGTGGGAGCACCTTCACCACACGGACTGCAGCGGTTCAAGAAGGGGGCTCACACGGCAATTATGGCGTGGGCAATAACTGGCGGCCTTTGTCAGCGACGCACACATCCCGCAAACGAATAAAATGCAACTTATTACAGGCAATAAAGGTGCAGCAGTTATAATGGGTGACTTTAATATGCACATAGATTGGGCTAACCAAACTGGAAGCAATACGGTGGAGGAGGATTTTCTGGAGTGCATAAGGGATGGTTTTTTAGACCAATATGTCGAGGAACCAACTAGGGGGGAGGCCATCTTAGACTGGGTGTTGTGTAATGAGAAAGGATTAATTAGCAATCTCGTTGTGCGAGGCCCCTTGGGGAAGAGTGACCATAATATGGTGGAATTCTGCATTAGGATGGAGAATGAAACAGTTAATTCAGAGACCATGGTCCAGAACTTAAAGAAGGCTAACTTTGAAGGTATGAGGCGTGAATTGGCTGAGATGGATTGGCGAATGATACTTAAGGGGTTGACTGTGGATGGGCAATGGCAGACATTTAGAGACCGCATGGATGAACTACAACAATTGTACATTCCTGTCTGGCATAGAAATAAAAAAGGGAAGGTGGCTCAACCGTGGCTATCAAGGGAAATCAGGGATAGTATTAAAGCCAAGGAAGTGGCATACAAATTGGCCAGAAATAGCAGCGAACCCGGGGACTGGGAGAAATTTAGAACTCAGCAGAGGAGGACAAAGGGTTTGATTAGGGCAGGGAAAATGGAGTACGAGAAGAAGCTTGCAGGGAACATTAAGATGGATTGCAAAAGTTTCTATAGATATGTAAAGAGAAAAAGGTTGGTGAAGACAAACGTAGGTCCCCTGCAGTCAGAATCAGGGGAAGTCATAACGGGGAACAAAGAAATGGCGGACCAATTGAACAAGTACTTTGGTTCGGTATTCACGAAGGAGGACACGAACAACCTTCCGGTTATAAAAGGGGTCGGGGGGTCTAGTAAGGAGGAGGAACTGAGGGAAATCCTTATTAGCCGGGAAATTGTGTTGGGAAAATTGATGGGATTGAAGGCCGATAAATCCCCAGGGCCTGATGGACTGCATCCCAGAGTACTTAAGGAGGTGGCCTTGGAAATAGTGGATGCGTTGACAGTCATTTTCCAACATTCCATTGACTCTGGATCAGTTCCTATGGAGTGGAGGGTAGCCAATGTAACCCCACTTTTTAAAAAAGGAGGGAGAGAGAAAACAGGGAATTATAGACCGGTCAGCCTGACATCGGTAGTGGGTAAAATGATGGAATCAATTATTAAGGATGTCATAGCAGTGCATTTGGAAAGAGGTGACATGATAGGTCCAAGTCAGCATGGATTTGTGAAAGGGAAATCATGCTTGACAAATCTTCTGGAATTTTTTGAGGATGTTTCCAGTAGAGTGAATAAGGGAGAACCAGTTGATGTGGTATATTTGGACTTTCAGAAGGCGTTCGACAAGGTCCCACACAAGAGATTGATGTGCAAAGTTAGAGCACATGGGATTGGGGGTAGTGTGCTGACGTGGATTGAGAAATGGTTGTCAGACAGGAAGCAAAGAGTAGGAGTAAATGGGTACTTTTCAGAATGGCAGGCAGTGACTAGTGGGGTACCGCAAGGTTCTGTGCTGGGGCCCCAGCTGTTTACACTGTACATTAATGATTTAGATGAGGGGATTAAATGTAGTATCTCCAAATTTGCGGATGACACTAAGTTGGGTGGCAGTGTGAGCTGCGAGGAGGATGCTGTGAGGCTGCAGAGCGACTTGGATAGGTTAGGTGAGTGGGCAAATGCATGGCAGATGAAGTATAATGTGGATAAATGTGAGGTTATCCACTTTGGTGGTAAAAACAGAGAGACAGACTATTATCTGAACGGTGACAGATTAGGAAAAGGGGAGGTGCAAAGAGACCTGGGTGTCATGGTACATCAGTCATTGAAGGTTGGCATGCAGGTACAGCAGGCGGTTAAGAAAGCAAATGGCATGTTGGCCTTCATAGCAAGGGGATTTGAGTACAGGGGCAGGGAGGTGTTGCTACAGTTGTACAGGGCCTTGGTGAGGCCACACCTGGAGTATTGTGTACAGTTTTGGTCTCCTAACCTGAGGAAGGACATTCTTGCTATTGAGGGAGTGCAGCGAAGGTTCACCAGACTGATTCCCGGGATGGCGGGACTGACCTATCAAGAAAGACTGGATCAACTGGGCTTGTATTCACTGGAGTTCAGAAGAATGAGAGGGGACCTCATAGAAACATATAAAATTCTGACGGGGTTAGACAGGTTAGATGCAGGAAGAATGTTCCCAATGTTGGGGAAGTCCAGAACCAGGGGTCACAGTCTAAGGATAAGGGGTAAGCCATTTAGGACCGAGATGCGGAGGAACTTCTTCACCCAGAGAGTGGTGAACCTGTGGAATTCTCTACCACAGAAAGTTGTTGAGGCCAATTCACTAAATATATTCAAAAAGGAGTTAGATGAGGTCCTTACTACTCGGGGGATCAAGGGGTATGGCGAGAAAGCAGGAATGGGGTACTGAAGTTGAATGTTCAGCCATGAACTCATTGAATGGCGGTGCAGGCTAGAAGGGCCGAATGGCCTCCTCCTGCACCTATTTTCTATGTTTCTATGAGGGTTTCTGCTGCCACCGCCCGTTCAGACATAAGAACAGAAGAAGCATAGTGGGCCATTCGGCCCCTCGAGCCTGCTCCGCCATTGAATACGATCGTGGCTGATCCGATCATGGACCCAGCTCCACTTCCCTGCCCGCTCCCCATATCAGTTAAGAAACTGTCTATCTCTGTCTTAAATATATTCAATGTCCCGGCTTCCACAGCTCTCTGAGGCAGCGAGTTCCACAGATTTACAACCCTCTGAGAGAAGAAATTCCTCCTCATCTCAGTTTTAAATGGGCGGCCCCTTATTCTAAGACCATGCCCCCTAGTTCTAGTCTCCCCCATCAGTGGGAACATCCTCTCTGCATCCACCTTGTCGAGCCCCCTCATAATCTGATACGTTTCGATAAGATCACCTCTCATTCTTCTGAACTCCAATGAGTAGAGGCCCAACCTCCTCAACCTTTCCTCATAAGTCAACCCCCTCATCTCCGGAATCAACCGAGTGAACCTTCTCTGAACTGCCTCCAAAGCAAGTATATCCTTTCGTAAATACGGAGAGCAAAACTGCACGCAGTACTCCAGGTGTGGCCTCACCAATACCCTGTATAACTGGAGCAAGACTTCCCTGCTTTTATACTCCATCCCCGTTGCAATTGGAGTGTTTGATGGGACAGTGCAGAGGGAGCTTTACTCTGTATCTAACCCCCTGTACCTGCCCTTGGAGTGTTTGATGGGACAGTGTAGAGGGAGCTTTACTCTGTATCTAACCCTGTGCTGTACCTGCCCTGTGAGTGTTTGATGGGACAGTGCAGAGGGAGCTTTACTCTGTATCTAACCTTGTGCTGTACCTGCCCTGGGAGTGTTTGATGGGACAGTGTAGAGAGAGCTTTACTCTGTATCTAACCCCGTGCTGTACCTGCCCTGGGAGTGTTTGATGGGACAGTGTAGAGGGAGCTTTACTCTGTATCTAACCCTGTGCTGTACCTGCCCTGTGAGTGTTTGATGGGACAGTGCAGAGGGAGCTTTACTCTGTATCTAACCTTGTGCTGTACCTGCCCTGGGAGTGTTTGATGAGACAGTGTAGAGGGAGCTTTACTCTGTATCTAACCCCCTGTACCTGCCCTGGGAGTGTTTGATGGGACAGTGCGGAGGGAGCTTTACTCTGTATCTAATCCCCTGTACCTGTCCTGGGAGTGTTTGATGGGACAGTGTAAAGGGAGCTTTTTTACTCTGTATCTAATCCCCTGTATCTGCCCTGGGAGTGTTTGATGTGACAGTGTAGAGGGAGCTTTACTCTGTATCTAACCCTGTGCTGTACCTGCCCTGGGAGTATTTGATGGGACAGTGTAGAGGGAGCTATACTCTGTATCTAACCCTGTGCTGTACCTGCCCTGGGAGTGTTTGATGGGACAGTGTAGAGTGAGCTTTACTCTGTATCTAACCCCCTGTACCTGCCCTGGGAGTGTTTGATGGGACAGTGTCGAGGGAGCTTTACTCTGTATCTAACCCCCTGTACCTGCCCTGGGAGTGTTTGATGGGACAGTGTAGAGGGAGCTTTACTCTGTATCTAACCCCGTGCTGTACCTGCCCTGGGAGTGTGTGATGGGACAGTGTAGAGGGAGCTTTACTCTGTATCTAACCCCCTGTACCTGCCCTGGGAGTGTTTGATGGGACAATGTACAGGGAGCTTTACTCTGTATCTAACCCCCTGTACCTGCCCTGGGAGTGTTTGATGGGACAGTGTAGAGGGAGCTTTACTCTGTATCTAACCCCCTGTACCTGCCCCGGGAGTGTTTGATGGGACAGTGTAGAGGGAGCTTTACTCTGTATCTAACCCATGCTGTACCTGCCCTGGGAGTGTTTGATACTGAGATGGAGTATAAAAGCAGGGAAGTCAAAAATCAAAGAGCAAGTTATTATTTAAATGGAGAAAGATTACAAAGTGCGGCAGTACAGCGGGACCTGGGGGTTACTTGTACATGAAACACAAAAGGTTAGTATGCAGGTACAGCAAGTGATCAGGAAGGGCCAATGGTATCTTGGCCTTTATTGCAAAGGGGATGGAGTATAAAAGCAGGGAAGTCTTGCTACATAAACCAACCCCCCTCCCCATCGCTGGCAGCCAGTTCCAGACCCTCCCCGGCCCTCTGTGTGAAGAACAGAGATAGTTCCGAGGCTCTCGCCGTTTAGCAACCGGTCGGTGTGAGATTTCTCGGAGGCCTGGCGATTCGATCGTCTGACTGAGCGGGGCAAGGCTGGGGTGGGGAAGGGGTTAACGGACCGATGGATCTTGGCCGTCTGTTTCCCCTCCCCCACCCTCCGCTCTCCTCCCATTGGCTTCCCGTTGGTCACCTGCTCCAGATCCGCTTGCATTGCAGTTTGGTCATTTGTGTGTGTGTGTGTGTGTGATCGCGCGAGAGCCAGGACTTGTCTCCTTTCTCCTCACCCCCCCCCCTGCCCCCGACCGACCGACCGACAGGATAGAGAGCCCCCAATCGGCCAGCCCTCACTGCGAGGGTGAGTATCAATTTCTCTCCACCGTTTCCCCACCCCCCCACCAGCTCCGCTCCCAGGGCTGGGGGCAGTCTCGTCGGGAGGCGGTGAGCACTGCTGGCTTGGTTTGTGTCGAGTCATTGGGAGGGGAGAGTGAGTCAGACAGGGAGAGACAGAGAGACGGAGAGCAAGAGAGAGGGGGGGGAGAAAGAGAGAGAGACAGAGGGAGAGAGAGAGAGAGAGAGGCAGAGACAGAGAGAGTGAGAAAGAGAGAGAGAGATTGAGAGAGTGAGAGAGAGGCAGAGAGAGAGAGAGAGAGAGAGACAGAGGCAGAGAGAGAAGCAAAGAGAGAGAGAGAGAGAGAGCGAGAGAGAGGCAGAGAGAGAGAGAGAGAGAGAGAGAGGCAGAGGCAGAGAGAGAGAGAGGCAGAGAGAGAGAGAGAGACAGAGGCAGAGAGAGAGAGAGAGACAGAGAGAGAGAGAGAGACAGCGAGAGAGAGAGAAAAACAGAGAGAGAGAGAGAGAGAGAGACAGAGGCAGAGAGAGAGAGAGACAGAGAGAGAGAGAGAGAGAGAGACAGAGAGAGAGAGAGAGAGAGAGAGAGAGAGAGCGAGAGAGAGAGAGAGAGAGAAACAGAGAGAGAGAGAGAGAGAGAGAGAGAGAGAGCGAGAGAGCGAGAGAGAGAGTGTGATAGAGGCAGTGTTGGAGAGGTGGAGGGTGATCGTGTACAGAGAGCAGGGAAGAGGCCCGGACAATCCCAGAGCTGAGTTGCCGATTTGGGTCAGTGTGACCCCGAGCCACCCACACACGGATCGGGCAGAGCCCGGGGGCTGTAATGGGTCTTGGTGGTCAGGCCTGGTCTTGGTGGAGGGAGGGAAGTGGGATTCACACAGGGTCCAGCTTCAGCCCACAGGCAGCGGGGAACAGGAGCAGGGGCACAGGCTGACTTCCTGTCTGCCTGGCGAATTGGGCAAGAGGGCATGGGCTGGAGCCGGTGGGGGCAGCCTCGAGCAGAGAGCTGGCAAGGGAGGGCACGCGGGGATGGGGCCCGGAGGCCTCGGCCAGTAGCGTGTCCCCACAAGCAACGCTACTCCGAACCGACAGTCTCGCTGTATTGAGGCCAAGAGCCTGGGCCAGGGTTGGCCAAAAGCTTGGGCCGAGGTTGGACAAGAGCCTGATCCTCGGTTGGCCAAAAGCCTGGGCCTAGGTGAGCTGACAGTTTGGGCCTAGTTTGGCCAAAATCCTGGGCCGTGGTTGGACAAGCGCCTGGGCCTAAATTGGCCATAAACCTGAGCCTAGGTGAGCTGACAGTTTGGGCCTAGGTTGGCCAAAAGCCTGGGCCTAGGTTGGACAAGCGCCTGGGCCTAAATTGGCCAAAAGCCTGGCCCTCGGTGATCTGACAGTTTGGGCCTAGGTTGGCCAAAAGCCTGGGCCTAGGTTGGACAAGCGCCTGGGCCTAAATTGGCCAAAAGCCTGGCCCTCGGTGATCTGACAGTTTGGGCCTAGGTTGGCCAAAAGCCTGGGCCTAGGTTGCCCAGGACCCTTGGCCTACTTTGCCTGACAGACTGGGCCCTAACTCAGCCTAGCTCTCGGCCGCCTTTCACCCTGAAGCCATCCTGAACAGTGTGCTCTGACTTCCACAGCCACAGCGACCCGCAGAGTCGAGGCGCAGAACAGGGGGCGAGCGGCGGCTCGACACTTCCTTCCCGATTTTAACCCGTCCCCGACTGTGGCTCCTGGCACAGCCGGGGGGAGCCCAGGAACCGGCATGAGCAACATGCAGAGATCCAGTCACACGTACAAGGTAAATCCACACCGTCGGGAGGAGAAAGGGCAAAGAGAAGCAGAGGGAGATATCGTGCCCTGGGAGTGTTTGATGGGACAGTGTAGAGGGAGCTTTACTCTATATCTAACCCCCTGTACCTGCCCTGGGAGTGTTTGATGGGACAGTGTAGAGGGAGCTTTACTCTATATCTAACCCCCTGTACCTGCCCTGGGAGTGTTTGATGGGACAGTGTAGAGGGAGCTTTACTCTATATCTAACCCCCTGTACCTGCCCTGGGAGTGTTTGATGGGACAGTGTAGAGGGAGCTTTACTCTGTATCTAACCCCCTGTACCTGCCCTGGGAGTGTTTGATGGGACAGTGTAGAGGGAGCTTTACTCTGTATCTAACCCCGTGCTGTACCTGTCCTGGGAGTGTTTGATGGGACAGTGTAGAGGGAGCTTTACTCTGTATCTAACCCCCTGTACCTGTCCTGGGAGTGTTTGATGGGACAGTGTAGAGGGAGCTTTACTCTGTATCTAACCCCCTGTACCTGTCCTGGGAGTGGTTGATGGGACAGTGTAGAGGGAGCTTTACTCTGTATCTAACCCCATGCTGTACCTGCCCTGGGGGTGTTTGATGGGACAGTGTAGAGGGAGCTTTACTCTGTATCTAACCTCCTGTACCTGCTCTGGGAGTGTTTGATGGGACAGTGTAGAGGGAGCTTTACTCTGTATCTAACCCCCTGTACCTGCCCTGGGGGTGTTTGATGGGACAGTGTAGAGGGAGCTTTACTCTGTATCTAACCCCCTGTACCTGCCCTGGGAGTGTTTGATGGGATAGTGTAGAGGGAGCTTTACTCTGTATCTAACCCCCTGTACCTGCCCTGGGAGTGTTTGATGGGACAGTGTAGAGGGAGCTTTACTCTGTATCTAACCCCGTGTACCTGCCCTGGGAGTGTTTGATGGGACAGTGTAGAGGGAGCTTTACTCTGTCTCTAACCCCCTGTACCTGCCCTGGGAGTGGTTGATGGGACAGTGGGATAAGTTTGGCGATTGATACAGGGCTATGGGGAAAGAGCGAGGTCGTGGGATTAATTGAGGTGTGAATTGGCTAGGATAGATTGGCGAATGATACTTAAGGGGTTGACTGTGGATGGGCAATGGCCGACATTTAGAGACCGCATGGATGAATTAGAACAATTGTACATTCCTGTCTGGCGTAAAAATAAAAAAGGGAAGGTGGCTCAACCGTGGCTATCTAGGGAAATCAGGGATAGTATTAAAGCCAAGGAAGTGGCATACAAATTGGCCAGAAATAGCAGAGAACCTGGGGACTGGGAGAAATTTAGAACTCAGCAGAGGAGGACAAAGGATTTGATTAGGGCAGGGAAAATGGAGTACGAGAAGAAGCTTGCAGGGAACATTAAGGCGAATTGCAAAAGTTTCTATAGGTATGTAAAGAGAAAAAGGTTAGTAAAGACAAACGTAGGTCCCCTGCAGTCAGAATCAGGGGAAGTCATAACGGGGAACAAAGAAATGGCAGACCAATTGAACAAGTACTTTGGTTCGGTATTCACTAAGGAGGATACAAACAACCTTCCAGATATAAAAGGGGTCAGAGGGTCTAGTAAGGAGGGGGAACTGAGGGAAATCTTTATTAGTCGGGAAATTGTGTTGGGGAAATTGATGGGATTGAAGGCCGATAAATCCCCAGGGCCTGATAGTCTGCATCCCAGAGTACTTAAGGAGGTGGCCTTGGAAATAGTGGATGCATTGACAGTCATTTTCCAACATTCCATTGACTCTGGATCAGTTCCTATGGAGTGGAGGGTAGCCAATGTAACCCCACTTTTTAAAAAAGGAGGGAGAGAGAAAACAGGGAATTATAGACCGGTCAGCCTGACCTCAGTAGTGGGTAAAATGATGGAATCAATTATTAAGGATGTCATAGCAGTGCATTTGGAAAATGGTGACATGATAGGTCCAAGTCAGCATGGATTTGTGAAAGGAAAATCATGCTTGACAAATCTTCTGGAATTTTTTGAGGATGTTTCCAGTAAAGTGGACAAGGGAGAACCAGTGGATGTGGTGTATTTGGACTTTCAGAAGGCTTTCGACAAGGTCCCACACAAGAGATTAATGTGCAAAGTTAAAGCACATGGGATTGGGGGTAGTGTGCTGTCATGGATTGAGAACTGGTTGTCAGACAGGAAGGAAAGAGTAGGAGTAAATGGGTACTTTTCAGAATGGCAGGCAGTGACTAGTGGGGTACCGCAAGGTTCTGTGCTGGGACCCCAGTTGTTTACATTGTACATTAATGATTTAGGCGAGGGGATTAAATGTAGTATCTCCAAATTTGCGGATGACACTAAGTTGGGTGGCAGTGTGAGCTGCGAGGAGGATGCTATGAGGCTGCAGAGTGACTTGGATAGGTTAGGTGAGTGGGCAAATGCATGGCAGATGAAGTATAATGTGGATAAATGTGAGGTTATCCACTTTGGTGGTAAAAACAGAGAGACAGACTATTATCTGAATGGTGACAGATTAGGAAAAGGGGAGGTGCAACGAGACCTGGGTGTCATGGTACATCAGTCATTGAAGGTTGGCATGCAGGTACAGCAGGCAGTTAAGAAAGCAAATGGCATGTTGGCCTTCATAGCGAGGGGATTTGAGTACAGGGGCAGGGAGATGTTGCTACAGTTGTACAGGGCCTTGGTGAGGCCACACCTGGAGTATTGTGTACAGTTTTGGTCTCCTAACCTGAGGAAGGACATTCTTGCTATTGAGGGAGTGCAGCGAAGGTTCACCAGACTGATTCCCGGGATGGCGGGACTGACATATCAAGAAAGACTGGATCAACTGGGCTTGTATTCACTGGAGTTCAGAAGAGTGAGAGGGGACCTCATAGAAACGTTTAAAATTCTGACGGGTTTGGACAGGTTGGATGCAGGAAGAATGTTTCCAATGTTGGGGAAGTCCAGAACCAGGGGTCACAGTCTAAGGATAAGGGGTAAGCCATTTAGGACCGAGATGAGGAAAAACTTCTTCACCCAGAGAGTGGTGAACCTGTGGAATTCTCTACCACAGAAAGTAGTTGAGGCCAATTCACTAAATATATTCAAAAGGGAGTTAGATGAAGTCCTTACTACTCGGGGGATCAAGGGTGAGAAAGCAGGAAGGGGGTACTGAAGTTTCATGTTCAGCCATGAACTCATTGAATGGCGGTGCAGGCTAGAAGGGCTGAATGGCCTACTCCTGCACCTATTTTCTATGTTTCTATGTTTCTATTAGTTTGGGGATTGATACAGGGTTATGGGGAGAGAGCGGGGCAGTGTGATAAGTTTGGGGATTGATACAGGGCTATGGGGAGAGAGCGGGGCAGTGGGATTAGTTTGGGGATTGATACAGGCTCATGGGGTGAGAGTGGGGCAGTGGGATTAGTTTGGGGATTGATACAGGGCTATGGGGAGAGAGCGGGGCAGTGGGATTAGTTTGGGATTTATACAGGGCTATGGGGAGAGAGCGGGCCAGTGGGATTAGTTTGAGGATTGATACAGGACTATGGGGAGAGAGCGGGGCAGTGGGATTAGTTTGGGGATTGATACAGGGCTATGGGGAGAGATCGGGGCAGTGGGATTAGTTTGGGACTGAAACAGGGCCATGGGGAGAGAGTGGGGCAGTGGGATTAGTTTGGGGATTGATACAGGACTATGGGGAGAGAGCAGGGCTGTGGGATTAGTTTGGGATTGATACAGGGCTATGGGGAGAGAGCGGGGCAGTGGGATTAGTTTGAGGATTGAAACAGGGCTACGGGGAGAGAGCGGGGCTGTGGGATTAGTTTGGGATTGATACAGGACTATGTGGAGAGAGCGGGGCAGTGGGTTTAGTTTGGGGATTGATGCAGGACTATGGGGAGAGAGCGGGGCAGTGGGATTAGTTTGGGAATTGATACATGTCTGTGGCGAGAGAGCGGGGCAGTGGGATTAGTTTGGGGATTGATACAGGGCTACGGGGAGAGAGCGGGGCTGTGGGATTAGTTTGGGATTGATACAGGACTATGTGGAGAGAGCGGGGCTGTGGGATTAGTTTGGGATTGATACAGGACTATGGGGAGAGAGCGCGGCTGTGGGATTAGTTTGGGGATTGATACAGGACTATGTGGAGAGAGCGGGGCAGTGGGATTAGTTTGGGGATTGATACAGGGCTATGGGGAGAGAGCGCGGCTGTGGGATTAGTTTGGGGATTGATACACGGCTATGGGGAGAGAGCGGGGCAGTGGGATTAGTTTGGGGATTGATACAGGACTATGGGGAGAGAGCGGGGCTGTGGGATTAGTTTGGGATTGATACAGGACTATGTGGAGAGAGCGGGGCTGTGGGATTAGTTTGGGATTGATACAGGACTATGTGGAGAGAGCGGGGCAGTGGGATTAGTTTGGGGATTGATACAGGGCTATGGGGAGAGAGCGCGGCTGTGGGATTAGTTTGAAGATTGATACAGGACTATGGGGAGAGAGCGGGGCAGTGGATTAGTTTGGGGATTGATACAGGACTATGGGGAGAGAGCGGGGCAGTGGATTAGTTTGGGGATTGATACAGGGCTATGGGGAGAGATCGGGGCAGTGGGATTAGTTTGGGACTGAAACAGGGCCATGGGGAGAGAGTGGGGCAGTGGGATTAGTTTGGGGATTGATACAGGACTATGGGGAGAGAGCAGGGCTGTGGGATTAGTTTGGGATTGATACAGGGCTATGGGGAGAGAGCGGGGCAGTGGGATTAGTTTGAGGATTGAAACAGGGCTACGGGGAGAGAGCGGGGCTGTGGGATTAGTTTGGGATTGATACAGGACTATGTGGAGAGAGCGGGGTAGTGGGATTAGTTTGGGGATTGATACAGGGCTATGGGGAGAGAGCGGGGCAGTGGGATTAGTTTGGGATTGATACAGGACTATGAGGACAGAGCGGGGCTGTGGGATTAGTTTGGGGATTGATACAGGGCTATGGGGAGAGAGCGGGGCTGTGGGATTAGTTTGGGATTGATACAGGACTATGTGGAGAGAGCGGGGCAGTGGGATTAGTTTGGGGATTGATACAGGGCTATGGGGAGAGAGCGCGGCTGTGGGATTAGTTTGAAGATTGATACAGGACTATGGGGAGAGAGCGGGGCAGTGGGATTAGTTTGGGAATTGATACATGTCTGTGGCGAGAGAGCGGGGCAGTGGGATTAGTTTGGGGATTGATACAGGACTATGGGGAGTGAGCGGGGCAGTGGGATTAGTTTGGGGATTGATACACGGCTATGGGGAGAGAGCGGGGCAGTGGGATTAGTTTGGGGATTGATACAGGGCTATGGGGAGAGAGCGGGGCTGTGGGATTAGTTTGGGATTGATACAGGACTATGTGGAGAGAGCGGGGCAGTGGGATTAGTTTGGGGATTGATACAGGACTATGGGGAGAGAGCGGGGCAGTGGGATTAGTTTGGGGATTGATACAGGATTCTGGGGACAGAGCGAGGCAGTGGGATTAGTTTGGGATTGATACAGGGCTATGGGGAGCGAGTGGGGCAGTGGGATTAGTTTGAGCATTGATACCGGGCTATGGGGAGAGAGCAGGGCAGTGGGATTAGTTTTGGGATTGATACAGGGCTATGGGGAGAGAGCGGGGCTGTGGGATTAGTTTGGGATTGATACAGGACTATGTGGAGAGAGCGGGGCAGTGGGATTAGTTTGGGGATTGATACAGGGCTATGGGGAGGGAGCGCGGCTGTGGGATTAGTTTGGGGATTGATACAGGACTATGGGGAGAGAGTGGGGCAGTGGGATTAGTTTAGGGATTGATACAGGTCTATGGGGAGAGAGCGGGGCAGTGGGATTAGTTTTGGGGATTGATACAGGACTCTGGGGAGAGAGCGAGGCAGTGTGATTAGTTTGGGGATTGATACAGGATTCTGGGGACAGAGCGAGGCAGTGGGATTAGTTTGGGGATTGATACAGGACTATGGGGAGAGAGCGGGGCAGTGGGATTAGTTTGGGAATTGATACAGGGCTGTGGCGAGAGAGCGGCTCAGTAGGATTAGTTTGGGGATTGATACAGGGCTATGGGGAGAGAGCGGGGCAGTGGGATTAGTTTGGGGTTGATACAGGACTATGGGGAGAGAGCGGGGCAGTGGGATTAGTTTGAGGATTGATACAGGGCTATGGGGAGAGAGCAGGGCAGTGGGATTAGTTTGAGGATTGATACAGGGCTATGGGGAGAGAGCAGGGCAGTGGGATTAGTTTGGGGATTGATACAGGGCTATGGGGAGAGCGCGGGGCAGTGGGATTAGTTTGGGGATTGATACAGGACTATGGGGAGAGAGCGGGGCAGTGGGATTAGTTTGAGGATTGATACAGGGCTATGGAGAGAGAGCGGGGCAGTGGGATTAGTTTGGGATTGATACAGTGCTATAGGGAGAGAGTGGGGCAGTGGGATTAGTTTAGGGATTGATACAGGTCTATGGGGAGAGAGCGGGGCAGTGGGATTAGTTTTGGGGATTGATACAGGACTCTGGGGAGAGAGCGAGGCAGTGTGATTAGTTTGGGGATTGATACAGGACTATGGGGAGGGAGCGGGGCAGTGGGATTAGTTTGGGGATTGATACAGGATTCTGGGGACAGAGCGAGGCAGTGGGGTTAGTTTGGGGATTGATACAGGACTATGGGGAGAGAGCGGGGCAGTGGGATTAGTTTGTGGATTGATACAGGGCTATGGGGAGAGAGCGGGGCAGTGGGATTAGTTTGGGGATCGATACAGGACTATGGGTAGAGAGCGAGGCAGTGGGATTAGTTTGGGGATTGATACAGGCTATGGGGAGAGAGCGGGGCAGTGGGATCAGTTTGAGGATTGATACAGGGCTATGGGGAGAGAGCGGGGCAGTGGGATTAGTTTGGGGATTGATACAGGACTATGGGGAGAGAGCGGGGCAGTGGGATTAGTTTGGGGATTGATACAGGACTATGGGGAGAGAGCGGGGCAGTGGGTTTAGTTTTGGGGATTGATACAGGACTATGGGGAGAGATCAGGGCAGTGGGATTAGTTTGGGAATTGATACAGGGCTGTGGCGAGAGAGCGGGTCAGTAGGATTAGTTTGGGGATTGATACAGGACTATGGGGAGAGAGCGGAGCAGTGGGATTAGTTTGGGGATTGATACAGGACTATGGGGAGAGAGCGGGGCATTGGGATTAGTTTGGGGATTGATACAGGGCTATGGGGAGAGCGCGGGGCTGTGGGTTTAGTTTGGGGATTGATACAGGTCTATGGGGAGAGAGCGGGGCAGTGGGATTAGTTTGGGATTGATACAGGGCTATGGGGAGAGAGCGGGGCAGTGGGATTAGTTTGGGGATTGATACAGGGCTATGGGGAGAGAGCGGGGCTGTGGGTTTAGTTTGGGGATTGATACAGGTCTATGGGGAGAGAGCGGGGCAGTGGGATTAGTTTGGGATTGATACAGGGCTATGGGGAGAGAGCGGGGCAGTGGGATTAGTTTGGGGATTGATACAGGACTATGGGGAGAGAGCGGGGCAGTGGAATTAGTTTGGGATTGATACAGGGCTATGGGGAGAGAGCGGGGCAGTGGGATTAGTTTGGGATTGATACAGGGCTATGGGGAGAGAGCGGGGCAGTGGGATTAATTTGGGATTGATACAGGGCTATGGGGAGAAAGCGGGGCAGTGGGATTAGTTTGGGGATTGATACAGGACTATGGGGAGAGAGCGGGGCAGTGGGATTAGTTTGGGGATTGATAAAGGACTATGGGGAGAGAGCAGGGCAGTGGCATTAGTTTGGAGATTGATACAGGACTATGGGGAGAGAGCAGGGCAGTGGGATTAGTTTGGGAATAGATACAGGGCTGTGGCGAGAGAGCGCGTCAGTAGGAATAGTTTGAGGATTGATGCAGGACTATGGGGAGAGAGCGGGGCAGTGGAATTAGTTTGGGATTGATACAGGACTATGGGGAGAGAGCGGGGCAGTGGGATTAGTTTGGGGATTGATACAGGACTATGGGGAGAGAGCGGAGCAGTGGGATTAGTTTGGGGATTGATACAGGACTATGGGGAGAGAGCGGGTCAGTGGGATTAGTTTGGGGATTGATACAGGACTATGGGGAGAGAGCGGGGCAGTGGGATTAGTTTGGGGATTGATACAGGACTATGGGGAGAGAGCGGAGCAGTGGGATTAGTTTGGGGATTGATACAGGACTATGGGGAGAGAGCGGAGCAGTGGGATTAGTTTGGGGATTGATACAGGACTATGGGGAGAGAGTGGGGCAGTGGGATTAGTTTGGGGATTGATACAGGACTATGGGGAGAGAGTGGGGCAGTGGGATTAGTTTGAGATTGATACAGGACTATGGGGAGAGAGCGGGGCAGTGGGATTAGTTTGAGATTGATACAGGACTATGGGGAGAGAGCGGGGCAGTGGGATCCAACACCGCCTCCAGTGCACCAGTGCAACCTTCGGCCGCCTGAGGAAAAGAGTGTTTGAAATCCAGACCCTCAAATCCACCACCCAGCTCATGGTCTACAGGGCTGTAGTGATACCCAGCCTCCTGTATGGCTCAGAGACGTGGACCATGTACAGTAGGTATCTCACCCCCAGCACCCAGCTCATGGTCTACAGGACTGTAGTAATACCCACCCTCCTGTATGGCTCAGAGACGTGGACCATGTAAAGCAGGTACCTCACCCTCAGCACCCAGCTCATGGTCTACAGGGCTGTAGTAATACCCGCCCTCCTGTATGGCTCAGAGACATGGACCATGTACAGTAGGTATCTCACCCCCAGCACCCAGCTCATGGTCTACAGGGCTGTAGTAATACCCGCCCTCCTGTATGGCTCAGAGACGTGGACCATGTACAGTAGGTATCTCACCCCCAGCACCCAGCTCATGGTCTACAGGGCTGTAGTGATACCCACCCTCCTGTATGGCTCAGAGACATGGACCATGTACAGTAGGTATCTCACCCCCAGCACCCAGCTCATGGTCTACAGGGCTGTAGTGATACCCACCCTCCTGTATGGCTCAGAGACATGGACCATGTACAGTAGGTATCTCACCCCCAGCACCCAGCTCATGGTCTACAGGGCTGTAGTGATACCCGCCCTCCTGTATGGCTCAGAGACGTGGACCATGTACAGTAGGTACCTCAAGTCGCTGGAGAAATACCACCAACGCTGTCTCCGCAAGATCCTGCAAATCCCCCGGGAGGACAGACGCACCAACGTTAGCGTCCTCGACCAGGCCCAACATCCCCAGCATCGAAGCACTGACCACACTCGACCAGCTCCGCTGGGCAGGGCCACATTGTCCGCACGCCCCCAGACACGAGACTCCCAAAGCGAGCGCTCTACTCGGAACTCCTTCACGGGCAAACGAGCCAAAGGTGGGCAGAGAAAACGTTACAAGGGACCACACCTCCCTGATAAAGTGCAACATCCCCACCCACACCTGGGAGTCCCCGGCCCAAAGACCAGTCCGCCCTAAGTGGAGGAAGTGCATCCGGGAGGGCGCTGAGCACCTCGAGTCTCGTCGCCGAGAGCACGCAGAAAGCAAGCGCAGGCAGCGGAAGGAGCGTGCGGCAAACCAGTCCCACCCTCCCCTTCCCTCAACGTCTATCTGTCCCACCCTGTGACAGGGACTGTGGTTCCCGTATTGGACTGTTCAGCCACCCGAGAACTCGTGTTCGAGTGGGAGCAAGTCTTCCTCGATTCCGAGATCTGCTTATGATGATGACACAAGACTTGCTGTCCTTGACGGAAATACTTTGCGAGGACTTTGCGTCAGTCTTCACCCTTGAAGATGACGCTGAAATATTCGAGGTTAACGATACTGGTCTTACTGCTAGTAACATTAATATTAACATTAAATGTTTTAGAAGGATTTACGATCTCAAAAATAGATGGGAGCACGAAAGTGGGTAGATATCTATCCGAGGATCCACCGGGAGATAAGAACATAAGAATTAGGAACAGGAGTAGGCCATCTAGCCCCTCGAGCCTGCTCCGCCATTCAATCAGATCATGGCTGATCTGGCCGTGGACTCAGCTCCACTTACCCGCCCGCTCCCCATAACCCTTAATTCCCTTATTGGTTAAAAATCTATCTATCTGTGACTTGAATACATTCAATGAGCTAGCCTCAACTGCTTCATTGGGCAGAGAATTCCACAGATTCACAACCCTCTGGGAGAAGAAATTCCTTCTCAACTCGGTTTTAAATTGGCTCCCCCGTATTTTGAGGCTGTGCCCCCTAGTTCTAGTCTCCCCGACCAGTGGAAACAACCTCTCTGCCTCTATCTTGTCTATCCCTTTCATTATTTTAAATGTTTCTGTAAGATCACCCCTCATCCTTCTGAACTCCAACGAGTAAAGACCCAGTCTACTCAATCTATCATCATAAGGTAACCCCCCTCATCTCCGGAATCAGCCGAGTGAATCGTCTCTGTACCCCCTCCAAAGCCAGTATATCCTTCCTTAAGTAAGGTGACCAAAACTGCACGCAGTACTCCAGGTGCGGCCTCACCAATACCCTGTACAGTTGCAGCAGGACCTCCCTGCTTTTGTACTCCATCCTTCTCGCGATGAAGGCCAACATTCCATTCGCCTTCCCGATTCCCTGCTGCACCTGCAAACTAACTCTGGGACGTTTGCTGTACCGGACCCTGGTCTGTGTATTTAGTAGCTCAGTGCACGTGTGGAATCACCCTCCTGCACCAGCTCGCACGGTTTCTTGCCAGAAGTACCGAGGGCCCAGGGGCAGCCCGCACTGTGCGATGCATGCACGCACTGGGTCCGTGCAGCAGAGCTGATCTCCAGACGTCCTGGTTAACCCCTTGCCACTGGACCAAGACCTCGCTCTGTCAAGCCCCGTGTGGTGGCTGGTGTGCAACGGTCACCCCACGTTAAAAAAAACCCACGCACAGGTATCTTCCACCCTTCAGGATCCAGAATATCAGGTCCTTCATTGAAACACCGGTGAACTCACCCATTTTTGGCGTCGACATTCTCATTTCGAGGGACTGCCTACAGTGATAAAACTCTAGAATGTTTGGAAGGAGGCTAATGCAGTCCTCATTTTTAAAATAGGTGATGACGCAGACTCGGGTAACTATAGGCCCATCATTTTAACATCAGTAATCGGTCAGATGCTTGAAAGAATCATAAGGGATGCAACATATGAATACTTGAATAGGGAGGGGCATATTCTGGACATTCAACATTACTTCATTAATCAGATGATGTCTCACAAACCTAATGGTATTGTTTGAAAAAGTTACAAAGTTGGTACAAAATTTGGCCGATGGAGTATAATGTGGGAAAGTGTGAGGTCATGCACTTGGGCAGAAAATAAATCAAAGAGCAAGTTATTATTTAAATGGAGAAAGATTACAAAGTGCTGCAGTACAGTGGGACCTGGGGGTTACTTGTACATGAAACACAAAAGGTTAGTATGCAGGTACAGCAAGTGATCAGGAAGGGCCAATGGTATCTTGGCCTTTATTGCAAAGGGGATGGAGTATAAAAGCAGGGAAGTCTTGCTCCAGTTACACAGGGTATTGGTGAGGCCACACCTGGAGTGCTGCGTGCAGTTTTGCTCTCCGTATTTACGAAAGGATACACTTTGCTTTGGAGGCAGTTCAGAGAAGGTTCACTCGGTTGATTCCGGAGATGAGGGGGTTGACTTATGAGGAAAGGTTGAGGAGGTTGGGCCTCTACACATTGGAGTTCAGAAGAATGAGAGGTGATCTTATCGAAACGTATCAGATTATGAGGGGGCTCGACAAGGTGGATGCAGAGAGGATGTTTCCACTGATGGGGGAGACTAGAACTAGGGGGCATGGTCTTAGAATAAGGGGCCGCCCATTTAAAACTGAGATGAGGAGGAATTTCTTCTCTCAGAGGGTTGTAAATCTGTGGAACTCGCTGCCTCAGAGAGCTGTGGAAGCCGGGACATTGAATATATTTAAGACAGAGATAGACAGTTCCTTAACCGATAAGGGGGCGGGCAGGGAAGTGGAGCTGGGTCCATGATTGGATCAGCCACGATGGTATTAAATGGCGGAGCAGGCTCGAGGGGCCGAATGGCCCACTCCTGCTCCTATTTCTTATGTTCTGATGGGGGATGAGGGAAGCCAAGCTGACATTGTCTACTTAGATTTCCAAAAAGCTGTTGATGAGTTACCGCACAAGCAGCTTTTCTCTAAGATCGGAGGCTCTGGTATTAGTGGAGATATATTGAGTTGGATCTGGCTGGCAGGACGCAGGCAAAGAGCAGTTACAGATGGATTTGGGTCAGTCACCAGTGGTGTCCTGCAGGGATCAGTGTTGGGACCACTGCTTTGTATTAATGGTCTGGATTCAGGGGTTGATGGCTGAATTTGCGGACGATACCAAGATCTGTGCGAGTGCTATAACTGTACAAGGGACTCGTCTGGTTCAGGCAGATCTTAGTGTCTTGGGAGACTGGGTCAAAGGTGGAAAATGATGAATAACTTCGATAAAATCAGTTAGCCTAAAATGTGTCGTTGGGAAAATGTTGGAGTCCATTATTAAAGAAGCAGGAGCGGGACATTTGGAAAAGCAAAATTCGGTCAGGCAGAGTCAGCCTGGATTTATGAAAGGGAAGTCATCTTTGACAAATTTGCTTTAATTCTTTGAGGATGTAATGAACAGGGTGGATAAAGGGGAACCAGTGGATGTGGTGTATTGGGACTTCCAGAAGGCATTTGACAAGGTACCACATAAAAGGTTATTGCACAAAAGTTCCCGGGGTTAGGGGTAATATATTGGCATGGATAGAGGATTGGTTAACTAACAGAGAGTCGGTATAAATGGTTCATTCTCGGGTTGGCAATCAGTGACAACAAAAATATATTCCAGTGAAAAAGAAGGGCGGCAAGAGAAGGGATAACCAGCCGTGGATAACCAAGGAAATAAAGGAAAGTATCAAATCAAAGACCAATGCGTATAAGGTGGCCAAGGTTAGTGGGAAACTAGAGGATTGGGAACATTTTAAGCAACAGCAAAGAATGACTAAAAAAGCAATAAAGAAAGGAAAGATAGATTACGAAGGTAAACTTGCACAAAACATTAAAAACAGATAGTAAAAGCTTTTACAGATATATAAAACGGAAAAGAATGACTAATGTAAATGTTGGTCCCTTAGAAGATGCGAAGGGGGATTTAATAATGGGAAATGTGGAAATGGCTGAGACCTTAAACAATTATTTTGCTTCGGTCTTCACAGTGGAAGACACAAAAACCATGCCAAAATTTGCAGGTCACATGAATGTGGGAAGGGAGGACCTTGAGACAATCACTATCACTAGTGGGGTAGTGCTGGACAGGCTAATGGGACTCAAGGTAGACAAGTCCCCTGGTCCTGATGAAATGCATCCCAGGGTATTAAAAGAGATGGCGGAAGTTATAGCAGATGCATTCGTTATAATGTACCAAAATTCTCTGGACTCTGGGGAGGTACCAGCGGATTGGAAAGCAGCTAATGTAACATCTCTGTTTAAAAAAGGGGGCAGACAAAAGGCAGGTAACTATAGGCCGGTTAGTTTAACATCTGTAGTGGGGAAATGCTTGAAACTACCATTAAGGAAGAAATAGCGGGACATCTAGATAGGAATGCGGAGTCAGAGGAAATGTATTAGCATGGATAGAGAATTGGCTGGCGAACAGAAAGCAGAGAGTCGGGATAAATGGGTCCTTTTCCGGTTGGAAATCGGTGGTTAGTGGTGTGCCACAGGGATCGGTGCTGGGACCACAACTGTTTACAATATGCATAGATGACCTGGAAGAGGGGACAGAGTGTAGTGTTACAAAATTTGCAGATGACACAAAGATTAGTGGGAAAGTGGGTTGTGTAGAGGACACAGAGAGGCTGCAAGGAGATTTGGATAGGTTAAGCGAATGGGCTAAGGTTTGGCAGATGGAATACAATGTCGGAAAGTGTGAGGTCATCCACCTTGGGAAAAAAAACAGTAAAAGGGAATATTATTTGAATGGGGAGAAATTACAACATGCTGAGGTGCAGAGGGACCTGGGGGTCCTTGTGCATGAATCCCAAAAAGTTAGTTTGCAGGTGCAGCAGGTAATCAGGAAGGCGAATGGGATGTTGACCTTCATTGCGAGAGGGATGGAGTACAAAAGCAGGGAGGTCCTGCTGCAACTGTACAGGGTATTGGTAAGGCCGCACCTGGAGTACTGCATGCAGTTTTGGTCACCTTACTTAAGGAAGGATATACTAGCCTTGGAGGGGGTACAGAGACGATTCACTAGGCAGATTCCGGAGATGAGGGGGTTACCTTATGATGATAGATTGAGTAGACTGGGTCTTTACTCGTTGGAGTTCAGAAGGATGAGGGGTGATCTTATAGAAACATTTAAAATAATGAAAGGGATAGACAAGATCGAGGCAGAGAGGTTGTTTCCACTGGTCGGGGAGACTAGAACTAGGGGAACAGCCTCAAAATACAGAGGAGCCAATTTAAAACCGAGTTGAGAAGGAATTTCTTCTCCCAGAGGGTTGTGAATCTGTGGAATTCTCTGCCCAGGGAAGCAGTTGAGGCTAGCTCATTGAATGTGTTCAAGTCACAGATAGATAGATTTTTAACCAATAAGGGAATTAAGGGTTACGGGGAGCGGGCGGGTAAGTGGAGCTGAGTCCACGGCCAGATCAGCCATGATCTTGTTGAATGGCGGAGCAGGCTCGAGGGGCTAGATGGCCTACTCCTGTTCCTAATTCTTATGTTCTTATGACTCATGGGGTGCCGCAGGGATCAGTGCTGGGGCCCCAACTATTTACAATCTATATTAACGACTTGGAAGAAGGGACCGAGTGTAACGTAGCCAAGTTTGCTGACGATACAAAGATGGGAGGAAAAGCAATGTGTGAGGAGGACACAAAATCTGCAAAGTGATATAGACAGGCTCAGTGAGTGGGCAAAAATTTGGTAGTTTGAGTATAATGTGGGAAAGTGTGAGGTCATCCACTTCGGCAGAAATAATATAAAAGCAAGTTATTATTTAAATGGAGAAAGATTGCAAAGTGCTGCAGTACAGCGGGACCTGGGGGTTACTTGTACATGAAACACAAAAGGTTAGTATGCAGGTACAGCAAGTGATCAGGAAGGGCCAATG
The DNA here is from genome assembly GCF_044704955.1 of Pristiophorus japonicus. NCBI lineage: Eukaryota > Metazoa > Chordata > Chondrichthyes > Pristiophoridae > Pristiophorus > Pristiophorus japonicus. The sequence goes on along the minus strand of NW_027254843.1, from coordinate 92,698 downwards.
GTATCTTGGCCTTTATTGTAAAGGGGATGGAGTATAAAAGCAGGGAAGTCTTGCTCCAGTTATACAGGGTATTGGTGAGGCCACACCTGGAGTACTGCGTGCAGTTTTGCTCTCCGTATTTAAGCAAGGATATACTTTGCTTTGGAGGCAGTTCAGAGAAGGTTCACTCGGTTGATTCCGGGGATGAGGGGGTTGACTTATGAGGAAAGGTTGCCGCGAAGGAGTCCCGAGTACAGCGCTTGCTTTGGGAGTCTCGTGTCTGGGGCATGCGGACAATGTTGCCCCGCCCAGCAGAGCTGGTCGAGTGTGGTCAGTGCTTCAATGCTGGGGATGTTGGGCCTGGTCGAGGACGCTAACGTTGGTGCGTCTGTCCTCCCGGGAGATTTGCAGGATCTTGCGGAGACAGCGTTGGTGATATTTCTCCAGCGACTTGAGGTGTCTACTGTACATGGTCCATGTCTCTTGAGCCATACACGAGGACGGGTATCAAGGTATGGCAATTCCTACAGGGCTGTAGTGATACCCGCCCTCCTGTATGGCTCAGAGACATGGACCATGTACAGTAGGTATCTCACCCCCAGCACCCAGCTCATGGTCTACAGGGCTGTAGTGATACCCGCCCTCCTGTATGGCTCAGAGACGTGGACCATGTACAGTAGGTATCTCACCCCCAGCACCCAGCTCATGGTCTACAGGGCTGTAGTGATACCCACCCTCCTGTATAGCTCAGAGACAGGGACCATGTACAGTAGGTATCTCACCCCCAGCACATGGTCTACAGTGCTGTAGTGATACCCGCCCTCCTGTATGGCTCAGAGACATGGACCATGTACAGTAGGTATCTCACCCCCAGCACCCAGCTCATGGTCTACAGGGCTGTAGTGATACCCGCCCTCCTGTATGGCTCAGAGACAGGGACCATGTACAGTAGGTATCTCACCCCCAGCACATGGTCTACAGTGCTGTAGTGATACCTGCCCTCCTGTATGGCTCAGAGACATGGACCATGTACAGTAGACACCTCAAGTCGCTGGAGAAATATCACCAACGCTGTCTCCGCAAGATCCTGCAAATCCCCCGGGAGGACAGACGCACCAACGTTAGCGTCCTCGACCAGGCCCAACATCCCCAGCATTGAAGCACTGACCACACTCGACCAGCTCTGCTGGGCGGGGCCACATTGTCCGCATGCCCCAGACACGAGACTCCCAAAGCAAGCGCTCTACTCGGAACTCCTTCACGGGCAAGCGAGCCAAAGGTGGGCAGAGGAAACGTTACAAGGGACCACACCTCCCTGATAAAGTGCAACATCCCCACCGACACCTGGGAGTCCCTGGCCCAAAGACCAGTCCGCCCTAAGTGGAGGAAGTGCATCCGGGAGGGCGCTGAGCACCTCGAGACAGGCACTTTGCAATCTTTCGACATTTAAATAATAACTTGCTCTTTGATTTTTTTCTGCCAAAGTGCATGACCTCACACTTTCCCACATTATACTCCATCGGCCAAATTTTTGCCCACTCACTGAGCCTGTCTATGTCCTTTTGCAGATTTTGTGTCCTCCTCACACATTGCTTTTCCTCCCATCTTTGTATCGTCGGCAAACTTGGCTACGTTACACTCAGTCCCTTCTTCCAAGTCGTTAATATAGATTGTAAATAGCTGGGGTCCCAGCACTGATCCCTGCGGCAACCCACTAGTTACTGATCGCCAACCCGAGAATGAACCATTTATCCCGACTCTCTGTTCTCTTGTTAGTTAGCCAATCCTCTATCCATGTTAATATATTACCCCCAGGTCCATGAACTTTTATCTTGTGCAGTAACCTATTGTGTGGCACCTTGTCAAATGCCTTCTGGAAATCCAAATACACCACATCCACTGGTTCCCCTTTATCCACCCTGTTTGTTACATCCTCAAAGAACTCCAGCAAATTTGTCAAACATGACTTCCCTTCATAAATCCATGCTGAGTCTGCCTGACCGAATTTTGCTTTTCCAAATGTCCTGCTACTGCTTCTTTAATAACGGACTCCAACATTTTCCCGACCACAGATGTTCGGCTAACTGCTCTATCGTTTCCTGCTTTCTGTCTGCCTCCTTTTTTAAATAGAGGGGCAGTTTTCCAATCCGCTGGAACCGCCCCAGAATCCAGGGAATTTTGGTCAATTACAACCAATGCATCCACTATTCCTGCCGCTACTTCTCTTAAGACCCTCGGATGTAAGCCATCAGGTCCAGGGGCTTTATCTGCCTTTAATCCCATTATCTTACTGAGTACCACATCCTTAGTGATTTTGAATGTGTTAAGTTCCTCCCCCCTGGTAAGCCCCTTGACTATCCACTGTTGTGGTATTGTTAGTGTCCTCTACCGAAAAGACTGATACAAAATATTGTAGGCAGTTCAGAGAAGGTTCACTCGGTTGATCCGGGGATGAGGGGGTTGACTTATGAGGAAAGGTTGAGGAGGTTGGGACTCTACTCATTGGAATTCAGAAGAATGAGAGGTGATCTTATCGAAACGTATCAGATTATGAGGGGGCTCGACAAGGTGGATGCAGAGAGGATGTTCCCACTGATGGGGGAGACTAGAACTAGGGGGCATGGTCTTAGAATAAGGGGCCGCCCATTTAAAACTGAGATGAGGAGGAATTTCTTCTCTCAGAGGGTTGTAAATCTGTGGAACTCGCTGCCTCAGAGAGCTGTGGAAGCCGGGACATTGAATATATTTAAGACAGAGATAGACAGTTCCTTAACCGATAAGGGGGCGGGCAGGGAAGTGGAGCTGGGTCCATGATGTTCTTATGTACCAACATACGGTCATTGGCGGGACAGGTAGAGACCATCAGTCTGTCCCACATAATCGCCATACCTTGATACCCGGCCTCCTGTACACCGCCTCCAGTGCGCCAGTGCAGCCTTCGGCCGCCTGAGGAAAAGTGTTTGAAGACCAGGCCCTCAAATCCACCACCGAGCTCATGGTCTACAGGGCTGCAGTAATACCCGCCCTCCTGTATGGCTCAGAGACATGGACCATGTACAGTAGGTATCTCACCCCCAGCACATGGTCTACAGGGCTGTAGTAATACCCACCCTCCTGTATGGCTCAGAGACATGGACCATGTACAGTCGGTATCTCACCCCCAGTACACAGCTCATGGTCTACAGGGCTGCAGTGATACCCACCCTCCTGTATGGCTCAGAGACATGGACCATGTACAGTCGGTATCTCACCCCCAGTACACAGCTCATGGTCTACAGGGCTGTAGTAATACCCACCCTCCTGTATGGCCCAGTGACATGGACCATGTACAGTAGGTATCTCACCCCCAGCACCCAGCTCATGGTCTACAGGGCTGTAGTGATACCCACCTCCTGTATGGCCCAGAGACATGGACCGTGTACAGTAGGTATCTCACCCCCAGGACCCAGCTCATGGTCTACAGGGCTGTAGTGATACCCGCCCTCCTGTATGGCTCAGAGACATGGACCATGTACAGTAGGTATCTCACCCCCAGCACCCAGCTCATGGTCTACAGGGCTGTAGTGATACCCGCCCTCCTGTATGGCCCAGAGACATGGACCATGTACAGTAGGCATCTCACCCCCAGCACCCAGCTCATGGTCTACAGGGCTGTAGTGATACCCACCCTCCTGTATGGCCCAGAGACATCGACCATGTACAGTAGGTATCTCACCCCCAGCACCCAGCTCATGGTCTACAGGGCTGTAGTGATACCTGCCCTCCTGTATGGCCCAGAGACATGGACCACGTACAGTAGGTATCTCACCCCCAGCACCCAGCTCATGGTCTACAGGGCTGTAGTAATACCCACCCTCCTGTATGGCTCAGAGACATGGACCATGTACAGTAGGTATCTCACCCCCAGCACCCAGCTCATGGTCTACAGGGCTGTAGTGATACCCGCCCTCCTGTATGGCCCAGAGACACGGACCATGTACAGTAGGTATCTCACCCCCAGCACCCAGCTCATGGTCTACAGGGCTGTAGTAATACCCACCCTCCTGTATGGCTCAGAGACATGGACCATGTACAGTAGGTATCTCACCCCCAGCACCCAGCTCATGGTCTACAGGGCTGTAGTGATACCCGCCCTCTGTATGGCTCAGAGACATGGACCATGTACAGTTGGCACATAAGAAATAGGAGCAGGAGTGGGCCATTCGGCCCCTCGAGCCTGCTCCGCCATTTAATACGATCATGGACTCAGCCCCTTCTTCATCGTCAATATGGACTGTAAATAGTTGGGGCCCCAGCACTGATCCCTGCGGCACCCCACTTCAAATTGTGAATATAGACTGTCTCTCTCCTCCCTCACCCCCAGGCCAAGAAGGAGTCGGGGAGCACAGCGCTGAGCGACGACGAGCTGATCCAGCTGACAGTGCGCGACCTGAACCAGCACCTGCGGGGCCTGTCCAAGGAGGAGGTGGCGCGGCTCAAGCAGCGGCGGCGGACGCTGAAGAACCGGGGCTACGCGGCCAGCTGCCGGGAGAAGCGGGTGTCGCAGCGTGACGACCTGGAGCAGCAGCGCACGGCCCTGGCCGCCGAGGTGGACGGGCTGGCCCGCGAGAACTCCAGCATGAAGGGCGAGCTGGACTCGCTGCGGGCCCGCTACCTGGCCCTGCAGACTTTCGCCCGCTCGGTGGGGCGGGAGCCCCTGGTGCCCACCCGGGTGGCCACGACTGGGGTCATCACCATCGTCAAGTCTGAGCCGCAGAAGGCCGATGCGTGATCCGGGGGGTGGGGGGTGACTTCACTGGGGGGGGGCTATCGGGGAGAGACAGAGGAGGGACTGGCACTGGGGAGGGGCATTGCTGGGGAGGGTCTGTTGTTTGCTATAGACGGGCGCTGGGGAGGGGGTCTAGGGACACACAATCTCCGCTGGGGAGGGTCTGTTGTTTGCTACGGACGGGTGCTGGGGAGGGGGTCTAGAGACACACAATCTCCGCTGGGGAGGGTCTGTTGTTTGCTACGGACGGGTGCTGGGGAGGGGGTCTAGGGACACACAATCTCCGCTGGGGAGGGTATGTTGTTTGCTATAGACGGGTGCTGGGGAGGGGGTCTAGGGACACACAATCTCCGCTGGGGAGGGTCTGTTGTTTGCTACGGACGGGTGCTGGGGAGGGGGTCTAGGGACACACAATCTCCGCTGGGGAGGGTCTGTTGTTTGCTACGGACGGGTGCTGGGGAGGGGGTCTAGGGACACACAATCTCCGCTGGGGAGGGTCTGTTGTTTGCTATAGACGGGCGCTGGGGAGGGGGTCTAGAGACACACAATCTCCGCTGGGGAGGGTCTGTTGTTTGCTATAGACGGGTGCTGGGGAGGGGGTCTAGGGACACACAATCTCCGCTGGGGAGGGTCTGTTGTTTGCTATAGACGGGCGCTGGGGAGGGGGTCTAGGGACGCAGAATCTCCGCTGGGGAGGGGGCAGGGTCTGGGGTCACTGCGGAGCAGACAAGGGGTGCAGAGTATCCGCTGGGGAGGGGACAGGGGAGCTTTGCTGAGGAACTGGGGGGGGGGGGGGGGGAGGGGAGGAAGACACCGTTGCTCAGAAGCGCGGGCTGGGTCGGGGTCACATCAGTGGACCCGGGGGAGGGGTTCTTGGGTCATGACGTCTTGTGGGGTCGTGTTGCCAGGAGCTCCGCAGAAGGGCCCCGGGTCGAGCGTCCGCGGCGATATTCGACTGTGAGCGCCTCGCGACCAGACTCCCAACGCCAAGCAGGAGTGGTTGGGTGGGGAGCAGGAGCAGGGACCCACCAGGGTAAATCGGTCAGCCCTCCTACGCACTACAGGGACTCCCAACTTCGCACCCAGGCTGTCTCGGGGCCGGGGTCTAAGACATGGTTTACCCAGGTCTCTTGTCAATTTTTGTACCGAGTATCAATTTTGCCTTTGTGCCCGTTGACTAGTTCTGGGCACTTTCCCTCGCTCCCCACGCACTCGGGAGCGCTTGCAACCTTTTTCGTACACGTTGTGATTTTTGTCATGAACTCAATTTGTTACCTAGCCAAGGAGCTGATCGCTGTTGTAAATATACCGAGTGAAAATAAAGCTTTCTACTGTCCAGTTCTTTCATCCACCATTCCGTCACGGGGTCAGATACAGAGGAAAACTGCAACCGTATCGAACGCATTCTGGAAATCCAAATACATGACATCTACTGGGTCCCCCTTACCTATCCTGCTCATTACATCCTCAAAGAACTCCAGAAAATTTGCCAAACGTGATTTTCCTTTCATAAAGAGTAAAGTTACCTCTACTGTCCCAGCAAATACTCCCAGTGCACAGGGTTAGATACAGAGTAAAGCTCCCTCTACACTGTCCCATCAAACACTCACAGGGCAGGTACAGGGGGTTAGATACAGAGTAAAGCTCCATCTACACTGTCCCATCAAACACTCCCAGGGCAGGTGCAGGGGGTTAGATACAGAGTAAAGCTCCCTCTACACTGTCCCATCAAACACTCCCAGGGCAGGTACAGGGGGGTTAGATACAGAGTAAAGCTCCCTCTACACTGTCCCATCATTAGATACAGAGTAAAGCTCCCTCTACACTGTCCCATCATTAGATACAGAGTAAAGCTCCCTCTACACTGTCCCATCAAACACTCCCAGGGCAGGTACAGGGGGTTAGATACAGAGTAAAGCTCCCTCTACACTGTCCCATCAAACACTCCCAGGGCAGGTACAGGGGGGTTAGATACAGAGTAAAGCTCCCTCTACACTGTCCCATCAAACACTCCCAGGGCAGGTACAGGTGGTTAGATACAGAGTAAAGCTCCCTCTACACTGTCCCATCATTAGACACGGAGTAAAGCTCCCTCTACACTGTCCCATCATTAGATACAGAGTAAAGCTCCCTCTACACTGTCCCATCATTAGATACAGAGTAAAGCTCCCTCTACACTGTCCCATCATTAGACACGGAGTAAAGCTCCCTCTACACTGTCCCATCATTAGACACGGAGTAAAGCTCCCTCTACACCATCCCTTCACAGGGTAACGGCACATCACTGGAGCAAAGCAGTGCCGACGGCTGAACTGGATCCAAAAGAGAAGAGTCTTTATTTCAAACATTTGCGACAGGAACTCAAAACATTATTCATTCTATAAAAAGGTGGGTGGGGGGGGGGGGGGGTTGGGGAACGGAAGGGAAGGAACAAAACATAAAACACGAAGTGTGAGGGTGCAGCGGGAGGGAAGAGGAGGCGAAGGGGGGGGGAGGTTACAGTAACAGTTACATCAGCAGGAGGAGGGAGGGAGGGAGGGAGGGGGGGGGAGGTGAGAGGGGAGGGAGAGAGGGTGAGGTTGGGGGAAGGGCGGGGAAGGGAACACAAACGATAAAACTGCAAAAGAGACGTTAGCAGACTCCAGCGTGGGAGACGCGAATTCCCTCGAAACGCTAGTACCTGAAAAGCAAAACATCGCGAACAAGACAGCGACACACTCCCTGGGAACGTGGTACTGGGAGAACAAGTACTTCGCGCTCCTGGCGACCTCCGTTTCGATCTTCCTCGTGCCGCCTCTGGACGTGAGGATGCCGCGAGGCCGCAACACGAGTCCCCTCTCTGTGAATTCTCCAGTTCAGACAAGAAAAAAAACGCTCTCCTTCTCGTTCGCCCGCGTCAACAATCATTATTCTCCTTCCCCCGACGGCAAAAGAGATAGTCCCGACACTCGAGGGAGGGGCGGTGCAGAGTTTCATCGGACGCAGAGCCGAACGTGCGCCCCGGCAAATTTTATCTCAAATTCCTCTTTTGCGTGTCGTCCCTCAAAGCTGGGCGGAGAGGGGGAACGAGGGAGGAGGAGAGAGAGAGAGAGAGAGAGAGAAAAACTGAAACATTGTTAGCATTTCAAATGCAAACAGGTACAAATATATATATATATATATATATACACACACAAACTTTACAAATTAGCATCAGTTACTAAAAAAGGGAAGGGGATAGGGGTTGGAGGGGCTGAGAGAAAAAAATATAGTTCATTCTGGCAATTGATGTCTGTACAAATTCATAACGTTAATCCTTAAATACACGTTTTTTTATATTTATATATATATACACACACACACACACACACAGAAAATACGTCCGATTCTTTAGAACAGTTTACATCTGGAGGTTTTGGCAGCGAAGATATTGGACGTGAAGTGGGGAAATCCTGGGACGAACGTTCTGACAGAAGTCCCTCCCCACACACACACACACACACACACGTTTGTGCCGGCAGGTCTCGTTCAGCTGTCGGAGGTGGAAATAGGATCTGCCGTGGGGCTAATCTCTCCCCGAGAGAGGGTCGCCTCGTCGCTGCGCTGCACAAGGAGTTGCCCTCGGATGCGTGTAGCGGGATGGGAGGGGCGGTGTGTGTCAAAACGCGCAGTCGCCTATACAGGACAAAATAATCCATCTGAAACAAAATGGGTCTCGGGGAGAGAGAGAGAGAGACACAGCGGAACGTCATAGCTGGGGGGAGGGGGGGGGAAAAGAGAGCAGGGCAGTTGAACGTCTGTGTCCTACAAACTCTCACGCACGCACACACACACACACACGCACGCACGCACGCTCTCTCCCCACGCCCCTGCTTCTGACCCAGTGTACACTGGCGATGGCTGGGAGCACGGGACAAGGTGTGTAGGGGGGGTGGATTCAGAAGCTCTGCAGTTGCAAGGCACTCTGCTTGCAGTCAATCTTGGTGGCATCAGATCCAATAAACGTGAGGGCAATTGAGCTCAAAAACAGCTGACATTCCTCCTCAGTGTTGAAGGCCAGTTCGGACTGTACATAGGACACTGGTATCGCAGGACGGTAACTAAAGGGCAGTAGAGAGAGAGAGAGAGAGAGAGAGAGGAGAGAAAGGAGAGAGAGAGGCGGGCAAAATAACATGTTAGCGAGAGACAACATTAACACGACTAGGATACTTCACATCAGAAATAGGAGCAGGAGTGGGCCATTCGGCCCCTCGAGCCTGCTCCACTATTTAATACGATCATGTCTGATCCGATCATGGACCCAGCTCCACTTCCCTGCCCGCCCCCTTATCGGTTAAGAAACTGTCTATCTCTGTCTTAAATATATTCAATGTCCCGGCTTCCACAGCTCTCTGAGGCAGAGAATTCCACAGATTTACAACCCTCAGAGAAGAAATTCCTCCTCATCTCAGTTTTAAATGGGCGGCCCCTTATTCTAAGACCATGCCCCCTAGTTCTAGTCTCCCCCATCAGTGGGAACATCCTCTCTGCATCCACCTTGTCGAGCCCCCCTCATAATCTGATACGTTTCGATAAGATCACCTCTCATTCTTCTGAATTCCAATGAGTAGAGACCCAACCTCCTCAACCTTTCCTCATAAGTCTACCCCCTCATCCCCGGAATCAACCGAGTGAACCTTCTCTCAACTGCCTCCAAAGCAAGTGTATCCTTTCGTAAATACGGAGAGCAAAACTGCACGCAGTACTCCAGGTGTGGCCTCACCAATACCCTGTATAACTGGAGCAAGACTTCCCTGCTTTTATACTCCATCCCCTTTGCAATAAAGGCCAAGATACCATTGGCCTTCCTGATCACTTGCTGTACCTGCATGTAACTCTTGTACGAGGACATCTAAAGCTCTCTGAACACCAATATTTAATAGTTGCTCATCATTAAAAAAAAATTCTGCTTTTTTATCCTTACCACAGTGAACCTCACATTTTCCCACATTATACTCCATCTGCCATTTTATTGCCCAATCACTTAACCTGTCCATATTCCTTTGCAGATTTTTTTTGTGTCCTCCTCACACATTGCTTTCCAACCCATCTTTGTATCGTCAGCAAACTTGGCTACATTACACTCGGTCCCTTCTTCCAAGTCGCTAATATAGATTGTAAATAGTTGGGGCCCCAGCACTGATCCCTGCGGCACCCCACTAGTTACTGATTGACAACCCGAGAATGAACCATTTATCCCCACTCTCTGTTCTCTGTTAGTTAACCAATCCTCGATCCATGCTAATATATTACCCCCAACCCTGTGAACCTTTATCTTGTGCAGGACCCTTTTATGTGGCACCTTGTCAAATGCCTTTTGGAAATCCCAATATACTACATCTACTGGGTGCCCTTTATCGACCCTGCTAGTTACATCCTCAATAAACTCGAGTAAATTTATTAAATAACATTTCATAAAACCATGTTGACTTTCCTTAATTATATGATGATTTTCTAAGTGCCCTGCTACAACTTCCTAATAATGGACCCCAGCTGTTTTCCGATGACTGATGACTCAGCTGCCTCCCCACAAGAATTAGAGATAACATTGATGCTGACTCACCTGGTCGAGCACCGCTGGGGGGGGGGGGGGAGGATAAGAACATAAAATAGGAGCAGGAGTGGGCCATTCGGCCCCTCGAGCCTGCTCCGCCATTTAATACCATCGTGGCTGATCCGATCATGGACCCAGCTCCACTTCCCTGCCCGCCCCCTTATCGGTTAAGGAACTGTCTATCTCTGTCTTAAATATATTCAATGTCCCGGCTTCCACAGCTCTCTGAGGCAGCGAGTTCCACAGATTTACAACCCTCTGAGAGAAGAAATCCCTCCTCATCTCAGTTTTAAATGGGCGGCCCCTTATTCTAAGACCATGCCCCCTAGTTCTAGTCTCCCCCATCAGTGGGAACATCCTCTCTGCATCCACCTTGTCGAGCCCCCTCATAATCTGATACGTTTCGATAAGATCACCTCTCATTCTTCTGAATTCCAATGAGTAGAGGCCCAACCTCCTCAACCTTTCCTCATAAGTCAACCCCCTCATCTCCGGAATCAACCGAGGGAACCTTCTCTGAACTGCCTCCAAAGCAAAGTATATCCTTTGGTAAATACGGAGAGCAAAACTGCACGCAGTACTCCAGGTGTGGCCTCACCAATACCCTGTATAACTGGAGCAAGACTTCCCTGCTTTTATACTCCATCCCCTTTACAATAAAGGCCAAGATACCATTGGCCTTCCTGATCACTTGCTGTACCTGCATACTAACCTTTTGTGTTTCATGCACAAGGACCCCCCAGGTCCCGCTGTACTGCGGCACTTTGCAATCTTTCTCCATTTAAATAATAACTTGCTCTTTGATTTTTTTATGCCAAAGTGCATGACCTCACACTTTCCCACATTATACTCCATCGGCCAAATTTTTGCCCACTCACTGAGCCTGTCTGTGTCCTTTTGCAGATTTTGTGTCCTCCTCACACATTGCTTTTCCTCCCATCTTTGTATCGTCAGCAAACTTGGCTACGTTACACTCGGTCCCTTCTTCCAAGTCGTTAATATAGATTGTAAATAGTTGGGTCCCCAGCACTGATCCCTGCGGCACCCCACTAGTTACTGATTGCCAACCCGAGAATGACCCATTTATCCCCACTCTCTGTTTTCTGTTAGTTAGCCAATCCTCTGTCCATGCTAATATATTACCTCCAACCCCGTGAACTTTTATCTTGTGCAGTGACCTCATCGCGGGAGGGGTGGATGCACGCTGAATTCCAAACCGCGCTGAGCTTTTAGAAGGAGCCGGGGTCACAGTGTTACCGCCGTTGTAGCACGACTCCATGCTATTGCAGTTCAGTGCTCATCCTGGAAATGACCCAGGGTATGTTAAGAGAGAAGTGGGGCTTGGGGGCAAATGTGTCCTGGTGCCAGGACTGTCCCCTCGACGGGGTGCGATGGGATGGCTCACGCTCACACGGTGCCCCCACCCCTCCCGGGTCTCACTCGGCAAGCACCCCCCGGACCCCCCCCCACCCCAGTTACTATACTTACCCAGAAAAGTTGCAGAACAGCGAGAGGTGAGTTAGTGCCTCTGGCCAGACGCCTGACGCTCGGGACTACCCAACACCATTCCCCCCACCCCGCGCCTCCCCCACTACAGGGGGTCCGCACAGTCTCTCCCTCACTACACGGGGTCTCCAGTCTCTCCCTCACTACAGGGGGTCCCACACCATCGCCCCTCACTACAGGGGGTCCCCACACTCTCTCCCTCACTACAGGGGGTCCCCACACTCTCTCCCTCACTACAGGGGGTCTCCACACTCTCTCCCTCACTACAGGGGTTCCCCACACCATCGCCCCTCACTACAGGGGGTCTCCACACTCTCTCCCTCACTACAGGGGGTCTCCACACTCTCTCCCTCACTACAGGGGTTCCCCACACCATCGCCCCTCACTACAGGGGGTCTCCACACTCTCACCCTCACTACAGGGGATCCCCACACTCTCTCCCTCACTACAGGGGTTCCCCACACTCTCTCCCTCACTACAGGGGGTCCCCACACCATCGCCCCTCACTACAGAGGGTCCCACACCATCGCTCCTCACTACATGGGGTCCCCACACTCTCTCCCTCACTACAGAGGGTCCCACACCATCGCCCCTCACTACATGGGGTCCCCACACTCTCTCCCTCACTACAGGGGGTCCCACACCATCGCCCCTCACTACAGGGGGTCCCACACCATCGCCCCTCACTACATGGGGTCCCCACACTCTCTCCCTCACTACAGGGGGTCCCCACACTCTCTCCCTCATTACAGGGGGTCCCACACCATCGCCCCTCACTACAGGGGGTCCCACACCATCGCCCCTCACTACAGGGGGTCCCACACCATCACCCTCACTACAGGGGGTCCCACACCATCGCCCCTCACTACAGGGGGTCTCACACCATCGACCCTCACTACAGGGGGTCCACACACCATCGCCCCTCACTACATGGGGTCCCCACACTCTCTCCCTCACTACAGGGGGTCCCACACCATCGCCCCTCACTACAGGGGGTCCCACACCATCGCCCCTCACTACATGGGGTCCCCACACTCTCTCCCTCACTACAGGGGGTCCCCACACTCTCTCCCTCATTACAGGGGGTCCCACACCATCGCCCCTCACTACAGAGGGTCCCACACCATCGCCCCTCACTACATGGGGTCCCCACACTCTCTCCCTCACTACAGAGGGTCCCACACCATCGCCCCTCACTACATGGGGTCCCCACACTCTCTCCCTCACTACAGGGGGTCCCACACCATCGCCCCTCACTACAGGGGGTCCCACACCATCGCCCCTCACTACATGGGGTCCCCACACTCTCTCCCTCACTACAGGGGGTCCCACACCATCACCCTCACTACAGGGGGTCCCACACTCTCTCCCTCACTACAGGGGGTCCCACACCATCGCCCCTCACTACAGGGGGTCCCACACCATCACCCTCACTACAGGGGGTCCCACACCATCGTCCCTCACTACAGGGGGTCCCACACCATCACCCTCACTACAGGGGGTCCCACACTCTCTCCCTCACTACAGGGGGTCCCACACCATCGCCCCTCACTACAGGGGGTCCCACACCATCACCCTCACTACAGGGGGTCCCACACCATCGCCCCTCACTACAGGGGGTCCCACACCATCACCCTCACTACAGGGGGTCCCACACCATCGCCCCTCACTACAGGGGGTCCCACACCATCGCCCCTCACTACAGGGGGTCCCACACCATCGCCCCTCACTACAGGGGGTCTCACACCATCGCCCCTCACTACAGGGGATCTCACACCATCGCCCCTCACTACAGGGGGTCCCCGCACTCTCTCCCTCACTACGGGGGTCCCACACCATCGCCCCTCACTACATGGGGTCCCCACACTCTCTCCCTCACTACAGGGGGTCCCACACCATTGCCCCTCACTACAGGGGGTCCCCACACTCTCTCCCTCACTACAGGGGGTCCCACACCATTGCCCCTCACTACAGGGGGTCCCACACCATCGCCCCTCACTACAGGGGGTCTCACACCATCGCCCATCACTACAGGGGGTCCCACACCATCGCCCCTCACTACAGGTGGTCTCACACCATCGACCCTCACTACAGGGAGTCCACACACCATTGTCCCTCACTACAGGGGGTCCCCACACTCTCTCCCTCACTACAGGGGGTCCCACACCATCGACCCTCACTACAGGGGGTCCCACACCATCACCCTCACTACAGGGGGTCCCACACCATCGCCCGTCACTACAGGGGGTCCCACACCATTGCCCCTCACTACAGGGGGTCCCACACTCTCTCCCTCACTACAGGGGGTCCCACACCATCGCCCCTCACTACAGGGGGTCTCACACCATCGCCCCTCACTACAGGGAGTCAACACACCATCGCCCCTCACTACAGGGGGTCCCACACTCTCTCCCTCACTACAGGGGGTCTCACACCATCGCCCCTCACTACAGGGGGTCCACACACCATCGCCCCTCACTACAGGGGGTCCCACACCATCGCCCCTTACTACATGGGGTCCCCACACTCTCTCCCTCACTACAGGGGGTCCCACACCTTCGCCCCTCACTACATGGGGTCCCCACACTCTCTCCCTCACTACAGGGGGTCCCACACCATCGCCCCTCACTACAGGGGGTCTCACACCATCGCCCCTCACTACAGGGGGTCCCACACCATCGCCCCTCACTACAGGGGGTCCCCACACTCTCTCCCTTACTACATGGGGTCCCCACACTCTCTCCCTCACTACAGAGGGTCCCACACCATCGCCCCTCACTACAGGGGGTCTCACACCATCGCCCCTCACTACAGGGGGTCCACACCATCGCCCCTCACTACAGGGGGTCCCACACCATCGCCCCTCACTACAGGGGGTCTCACACCATCGCCCCTCACTACAGGGGGTCCACACACCATCGCCCCTCACTACAGGGGGTCTCACACCATCGCCCCTCACTACAGGGGGTCCCCACACTCTCCCTCACTACAGGGGGTCCCACACCATCGCCCCTCACTACAGGGGGTCCCACACCATCACCCTCACTACAGGGGGTCCCACACCATCGCCCCTCACTACAGGGGGTCTCACACCATCGCCCCTCACTACAGGGGGTCCACACACCATCGTCCCTCACTACAGGGGGTCCCCACACTCTCTCCCTCACTACAGGGGGTCCCCACACTCTCTCCCTCACTACAGGGGGTCCCACACCATCGCCCCTCACTACAGGGGGTCCCACACCATCACCCTCACTACAGGGGGTCCCACACCATCGCCCGTCACTACAGGGGGTCCCACACCATCGCCCCTCACTACATGGGGTCCCCACACTCTCTCCCTCACGACAGGGGGTCCCACAGCATCGCCCCTCACTACAGGGGGTCTCACACCATCGCCCCTCACTACAGGGGGTCCCCACACTCTCCCTCACTACAGGGGGACCCACACCATCGCCCCTCACTACAGGGGGTCCCACACCATCACCCTCACTACAGGGGGTCCCACACCATCGCCCCTCACTACAGGGGGTCTCACACCATCGCCCCTCACTACAGGGGGTCCACACACCATCGTCCCTCACTACAGGGGGTCCCCACACTCTCTCCCTCACTACAGGGGGTCCCCACACTCTCTCCCTCACTACAGGGGGTCCCACACCATCGCCCCTCACTACAGGGGGTCCCACACCATCACCCTCACTACAGGGGGTCCCACACCATCGCCCGTCACTACAGGGGGTCCCACACCATCGCCCCTCACTACATGGGGTCCCCACACTCTCTCCCTCACGACAGGGGGTCCCACAGCATCGCCCCTCACTACAGGGGGTCCCACACCATCGCCCCTCACTACAGGGGGTCTCGCACCATCGCCCCTCACTACAGGGGGTCCCACACCATCGCCCCTCACTACAGGGGGTCTCACACCATCGCCCGTCACTACAGGGGGTCCACACACCATCGCCCCTCACTACAGGGGATCTCACACCATCGCCCCTCACTACAGGGGGTCCCCACACTCTCTCCCTCACTACATGGGGTCCCCACACTCTCTCCCTCACTACAGAGGGTCCCACACCATCGCCCCTCACTACAGGGGGTCTCACACCATCGCCCCTCACTACAGGGGGTCCACACACCATCGCCCGTCACTACATGGGGTCCCCACACTCTCTCCCTCACGACAGGGGGTCCCCACACTCTCACAACAGGGGGTTCCCACACTCTCTCCCTCACTACAGGGGGTCCCACACCATCACCCTCACTACAGGGGGTCCCACACCATCGCCCCTCACTACAGGGGGTCCGCACACCATTGCCCCTCACTACAGGGGGTCCGCACACCATCGCCCGTCACTACAGGGGGTCCCACACCATCGCCCCTCACTACAGGGGGTCCCACAGTGTCTCCCTCACTACAGGGGGTCCCACACCATCGCCCCTCACTACAGGGGGTCCGCACATCTTCGCCCCTCACTACAGGGGGTCCCACACCATCGCCCCTCACTACAGGGGGTCCACACATCTTCGCCCCTCACTACAGGGGGTCCCACACCATCGCCCCTCACTACAGGGGGTCTCACACCATCGCCCCTCACTACAGGGGGTCCACACACCATCGCCCCTCACTACAGGGTGTCTCACACCATCGCCCCTCACTACAGGGGGTCCCCACACTCTCTCCCTCACTACAGGGGGTCCCACACCATCGCCCCTCACTATAGGGGGTCCCACACCATCGCCCCTCACTACAGGGGGTCCCACACCATCGCCCCTCACTACATGGGGTCCCCACACTCTCTCCCTCACTACAGGGGGTCCCACACCATCGCCCCTCACTACAGGGGGTCCCACACCATCGCCCCTCACTACAGGGGGTCCCACACCATCGCCCCTCACTACAGGGGGTCTCGCACCATCGCCCCTCACTACAGGGGGTCCCACACCATCGCCCCTCACTACAGGGGGTCTCACACCATCGCCCCTCACTACAGGGGGTCCACACACCATCGCCCCTCACTACAGGGGATCTCACACCATCGCCCCTCACTACAGGGGGTCCCCGCACTCTCTCCCTCACTACAGGGGGTCCCCACACTCTCTCCCTCACTACAGAGGGTCCCACACCATCGCCCCTCACTACAGGGGGTCTCACACCATCGCCCCTCACTACAGGGGGTCCACACACCATCGCCCGTCACTACAGGGGGTCCACACACTCTCTCCCTCACTACAGGGGGTCCCCACACTCTCACAACAGGGCGTTCCCACACTCTCTCCCTCACTACAGGGGGTCCCACACCATTGCCCCTCACTACAGGGGGTCCCACACCATCACCCTCACTACAGGGGGTCCCACACCATCGCCCCTCACTACAGGGGGTCCGCACACCATCGCCCCTCACTACAGGGGGTCCGCACACCATCGCCCGTCACTACAGGGGGTCCCACACCATCGCCCCTCACTACAGGGGGTCCCACAGTGTCTCCCTCACTACAGGGGGTCCCACACCATCGCCCCTCACTACAGGGGGTCCGCACATCTTCGCCCCTCACTACAAGGGGTCCCACACCATCGCCCCTCACTACAGGGGGTCCACACATCTTCGCCCCTCACTACAGGGGGTCCCACACCATCGCCCCTCACTACAGGGGGTCCCACACCATCGCCCCTCACTACAGGGGGTCCACACACCATCGCCCCTCACTACAGGGGGTCCACACACCATCGCCCGTCACTACAGGGGGTCCCACACCATCGCCCCTCACTACAGGGGGTCTCACACCATCGCCCCTCACTACAGGAGGTCCACACACCATCGCCCCTCACTACAGGGGGTCCACACATCTTCGCCCCTCACTACAGGGGGTCCCACACCATCGCCCCTCACTACAGGGGGTCCCACACCATCGCCCCTCACTACAGGGGGTCCACACACCATCGCCCCTCACTACAGGGGGTCCACACACCATCGCCCGTCACTACAGGGGGTCCCACACCATCGTCCCTCACTACATGGGGTCCCCACACTCTCTCCCTCACGACAGGGGGTCCCACAGCATCGCCCCTCACTACAGGGGGTCTCACACCATCGCCCCTCACTACAGGGGGTCCCCACACTCTCCCTCACTACAGGGGGACCCACACCATCGCCCCTCACTACAGGGGGTCCCACACCATCACCCTCACTACAGGGGGTCCCACACCATCGCCCCTCACTACAGGGGGTCTCACACCATCGCCCCTCACTACAGGGGGTCCACACACCATCGTCCCTCACTACAGGGGGTCCCCACACTCTCTCCCTCACTACAGGGGGTCCCACACCATCGCCCCTCACTACAGGGGGTCCCACACCATCACCCTCACTACAGGGGGTCCCACACCATCGCCCGTCACTACAGGGGGTCCCACACCATCGCCCCTCACTACATGGGGTCCCCACACTCTCTCCCTCACGACAGGGGGTCCCACAGCATCGCCCCTCACTACAGGGGGTCCCACACCATCGCCCCTCACTACAGGGGGTCTCGCACCATCGCCCCTCACTACAGGGGGTCCCACACCATCGCCCCTCACTACAGGGGGTCTCACACCATCGCCCGTCACTACAGGGGGTCCACACACCATCGCCCCTCACTACAGGGGATCTCACACCATCGCCCCTCACTACAGGGGGTCCCCACACTCTCTCCCTCACTACATGGGGTCCCCACACTCTCTCCCTCACTACAGAGGGTCCCACACCATCGCCCCTCACTACAGGGGGTCTCACACCATCGCCCCTCACTACAGGGGGTCCACACACCATCGCCCGTCACTACATGGGGTCCCCACACTCTCTCCCTCACGACAGGGGGTCCCCACACTCTCACAACAGGGGGTTCCCACACTCTCTCCCTCACTACAGGGGGTCCCACACCATCACCCTCACTACAGGGGGTCCCACACCATCGCCCCTCACTACAGGGGGTCCGCACACCATCGCCCCTCACTACAGGGGGTCCGCACACCATCGCCCGTCACTACAGGGGGTCCCACACCATCGCCCCTCACTACAGGGGGTCCCACAGTGTCTCCCTCACTACAGGGGGTCCCACACCATCGCCCCTCACTACAGGGGGTCCGCACATCTTCGCCCCTCACTACAGGGGGTCCCACACCATCGCCCCTCACTACAGGGGGTCCACACATCTTCGCCCCTCACTACAGGGGGTCCCACACCATCGCCCCTCACTACAGGGGGTCTCACACCATCGCCCCTCACTACAGGGGGTCCACACACCATCGCCCCTCACTACAGGGGGTCCCACACCATCACCCTCACTACAGGGGGTCCCACACCATCGCCCCTCACTACAGGGGGTCCCACACCATCGCCCCTCACTACAGGGGGTCCACACACCATCGCCCCTCACTACAGGGTGTCCCACACCATCGCCCCTCACTACAGGGGGTCCCCACACTCTCTCCCTCACTACAGGGGGTCCCA
This sequence comes from Pristiophorus japonicus, assembly GCF_044704955.1. Taxonomy (NCBI): domain Eukaryota; kingdom Metazoa; phylum Chordata; class Chondrichthyes; family Pristiophoridae; genus Pristiophorus; species Pristiophorus japonicus. The sequence goes on along the minus strand of NW_027254843.1, from coordinate 73,377 downwards.
CACCATCGCCCCTCACTATAGGGGGTCCCACACCATCGCCCCTCACTACAGGGGGTCCCACACCATCGCCCCTCACTACATGGGGTCCCCACACTCTCTCCCTCACTACAGGGGGTCCCACACCATCGCCCCTCACTACAGGGGGTCCCACACCATCGCCCCTCACTACAGGGGGTCCCACACCATCGCCCCTCACTACAGGGGGTCTCGCACCATCGCCCCTCACTACAGGGGGTCCCACACCATCGCCCCTCACTACAGGGGGTCTCACACCATCGCCCCTCACTACAGGGGGTCCACACACCATCGCCCCTCACTACAGGGGATCTCACACCATCGCCCCTCACTACAGGGGGTCCCCGCACTCTCTCCCTCACTACAGGGGGTCCCCACACTCTCTCCCTCACTACAGAGGGTCCCACACCATCGCCCCTCACTACAGGGGGTCTCACACCATCGCCCCTCACTACAGGGGGTCCACACACCATCGCCCGTCACTACAGGGGGTCCACACACTCTCTCCCTCACTACAGGGGGTCCCCACACTCTCACAACAGGGCGTTCCCACACTCTCTCCCTCACTACAGGGGGTCCCACACCATTGCCCCTCACTACAGGGGGTCCCACACCATCACCCTCACTACAGGGGGTCCCACACCATCGCCCCTCACTACAGGGGGTCCGCACACCATCGCCCCTCACTACAGGGGGTCCGCACACCATCGCCCGTCACTACAGGGGGTCCCACACCATCGCCCCTCACTACAGGGGGTCCCACAGTGTCTCCCTCACTACAGGGGGTCCCACACCATCGCCCCTCACTACAGGGGGTCCGCACATCTTCGCCCCTCACTACAAGGGGTCCCACACCATCGCCCCTCACTACAGGGGGTCCACACATCTTCGCCCCTCACTACAGGGGGTCCCACACCATCGCCCCTCACTACAGGGGGTCCCACACCATCGCCCCTCACTACAGGGGGTCCACACACCATCGCCCCTCACTACAGGGGGTCCACACACCATCGCCCGTCACTACAGGGGGTCCCACACCATCGCCCCTCACTACATGGGGTCCCCACACTCTCTCCCTCACGACAGGGGGTCCCACAGCATCGCCCCTCACTACAGGGGGTCTCACACCATCGCCCCTCACTACAGGGGGTCCCCACACTCTCCCTCACTACAGGGGGACCCACACCATCGCCCCTCACTACAGGGGGTCCCACACCATCACCCTCACTACAGGGGGTCCCACACCATCGCCCCTCACTACAGGGGGTCTCACACCATCGCCCCTCACTACAGGGGGTCCACACACCATCGTCCCTCACTACAGGGGGTCCCCACACTCTCTCCCTCACTACAGGGGGTCCCCACACTCTCTCCCTCACTACAGGGGGTCCCACACCATCGCCCCTCACTACAGGGGGTCCCACACCATCACCCTCACTACAGGGGGTCCCACACCATCGCCCGTCACTACAGGGGGTCCCACACCATCGCCCCTCACTACATGGGGTCCCCACACTCTCTCCCTCACGACAGGGGGTCCCACAGCATCGCCCCTCACTACAGGGGGTCCCACACCATCGCCCCTCACTACAGGGGGTCTCGCACCATCGCCCCTCACTACAGGGGGTCCCACACCATCGCCCCTCACTACAGGGGGTCTCACACCATCGCCCGTCACTACAGGGGGTCCACACACCATCGCCCCTCACTACAGGGGATCTCACACCATCGCCCCTCACTACAGGGGGTCCCCACACTCTCTCCCTCACTACATGCGGTCCCCACACTCTCTCCCTCACTACAGAGGGTCCCACACCATCGCCCCTCACTACAGGGGGTCTCACACCATCGCCCCTCACTACAGGGGGTCCACACACCATCGCCCGTCACTACATGGGGTCCCCACACTCTCTCCCTCACGACAGGGGGTCCCCACACTCTCACAACAGGGGGTTCCCACACTCTCTCCCTCACTACAGGGGGTCCCACACCATCACCCTCACTACAGGGGGTCCCACACCATCGCCCCTCACTACAGGGGGTCCGCACACCATCGCCCCTCACTACAGGGGGTCCGCACACCATCGCCCGTCACTACAGGGGGTCCCACACCATCGCCCCTCACTACAGGGGGTCCCACAGTGTCTCCCTCACTACAGGGGGTCCCACACCATCGCCCCTCACTACAGGGGGTCCGCACATCTTCGCCCCTCACTACAGGGGGTCCCACACCATCGCCCCTCACTACAGGGGGTCCACACATCTTCGCCCCTCACTACAGGGGGTCCCACACCATCGCCCCTCACTACAGGGGGTCTCACACCATCGCCCCTCACTACAGGGGGTCCACACACCATCGCCCCTCACTACAGGGTGTCTCACACCATCGCCCCTCACTACAGGGGGTCCCCACACTCTCTCCCTCACTACAGGGGGTCCCACACCATCGCCCCTCACTATAGGGGGTCCCACACCATCGCCCCTCACTACAGGGGGTCCCACACCATCGCCCCTCACTACATGGGGTCCCCACACTCTCTCCCTCACTACAGGGGGTCCCACACCATCGCCCCTCACTACAGGGGGTCCCACACCATCGCCCCTCACTACAGGGGGTCCCACACCATCGCCCCTCACTACAGGGGGTCTCGCACCATCGCCCCTCACTACAGGGGGTCCCACACCATCGCCCCTCACTACAGGGGGTCTCACACCATCGCCCCTCACTACAGGGGGTCCACACACCATCGCCCCTCACTACAGGGGATCTCACACCATCGCCCCTCACTACAGGGGGTCCCCGCACTCTCTCCCTCACTACAGGGGGTCCCCACACTCTCTCCCTCACTACAGAGGGTCCCACACCATCGCCCCTCACTACAGGGGGTCTCACACCATCGCCCCTCACTACAGGGGGTCCACACACCATCGCCCGTCACTACAGGGGGTCCACACACTCTCTCCCTCACTACAGGGGGTCCCCACACTCTCACAACAGGGCGTTCCCACACTCTCTCCCTCACTACAGGGGGTCCCACACCATTGCCCCTCACTACAGGGGGTCCCACACCATCACCCTCACTACAGGGGGTCCCACACCATCGCCCCTCACTACAGGGGGTCCGCACACCATCGCCCCTCACTACAGGGGGTCCGCACACCATCGCCCGTCACTACAGGGGGTCCCACACCATCGCCCCTCACTACAGGGGGTCCCACAGTGTCTCCCTCACTACAGGGGGTCCCACACCATCGCCCCTCACTACAGGGGGTCCACACATCTTCGCCCCTCACTACAGGGGGTCCCACACCATCGCCCCTCACTACAGGGGGTCCCACACCATCGCCCCTCACTACAGGGGGTCCACACACCATCGCCCCTCACTACAGGGGGTCCACACACCATCGCCCCTCACTACAGGGGGTCCCACACCATCGCCCCTCACTACAGGGGGTCCACACACCATCGCCCCTCACTACAGGGGGTCCCACACCATCGCCCCTCACTACAGGAGGTCCCACAGTGTCTCCCTCACTACAGGGGGTCCCACACTATCGCCCCTCACTACAGGGGGTCCCACACCATCGCCCCTCACTACAGGGGGTCTCACACCATCGCCCCTCACTACAGGGGGTCCACACACCATCGCCCCTCACTACAGGGGGTCCCACATCATCACCCTCACTACAGGGGGTCCCACACCATCGCCCCTCACTACAGGGGGTCCCACACCATCGCCCCTCACTACAGGGGGTCCACACACCATCGCCCCTCACTACAGGGTGTCCCACACCATCGCCCCTCACTACAGGGGGTCCCCACACTCTCTCCCTCACTACAGGGGGTCCCACACCATCGCCCCTCACTATAGGGGGTCCCACACCATCGCCCCTCACTACAGGGGGTCCCACACCATCGCCCCTCACTACATGGGGTCCCCACACTCTCTCCCTCACTACAGGGGGTCCCACACCATCGCCCCTCACTACAGGGGGTCCCACACCATCGCCCCTCACTACAGGGGGTCCCACACCATCGCCCCTCACTACAGGGGGTCTCGCACCATCGCCCCTCACTACAGGGGGTCCCACACCATCGCCCCTCACTACAGGGGGTCTCACACCATCGCCCCTCACTACAGGGGGTCCACACACCATCGCCCCTCACTACAGGGGATCTCACACCATCGCCCCTCACTACAGGGGGTCCCCGCACTCTCTCCCTCACTACAGGGGGTCCCCACACTCTCTCCCTCACTACAGAGGGTCCCACACCATCGCCCCTCACTACAGGGGGTCTCACACCATCGCCCCTCACTACAGGGGGTCCACACACCATCGCCCGTCACTACAGGGGGTCCACACACTCTCTCCCTCACTACAGGGGGTCCCCACACTCTCACAACAGGGCGTTCCCACACTCTCTCCCTCACTACAGGGGGTCCCACACCATTGCCCCTCACTACAGGGGGTCCCACACCATCACCCTCACTACAGGGGGTCCCACACCATCGCCCCTCACTACAGGGGGTCCGCACACCATCGCCCCTCACTACAGGGGGTCCGCACACCATCGCCCGTCACTACAGGGGGTCCCACACCATCGCCCCTCACTACAGGGGGTCCCACAGTGTCTCCCTCACTACAGGGGGTCCCACACCATCGCCCCTCACTACAGGGGGTCCGCACATCTTCGCCCCTCACTACAAGGGGTCCCACACCATCGCCCCTCACTACAGGGGGTCCACACATCTTCGCCCCTCACTACAGGGGGTCCCACACCATCGCCCCTCACTACAGGGGGTCCCACACCATCGCCCCTCACTACAGGGGGTCCACACACCATCGCCCCTCACTACAGGGGGTCCACACACCATCGCCCGTCACTACAGGGGGTCCCACACCATCGCCCCTCACTACATGGGGTCCCCACACTCTCTCCCTCACGACAGGGGGTCCCACAGCATCGCCCCTCACTACAGGGGGTCTCACACCATCGCCCCTCACTACAGGGGGTCCCCACACTCTCCCTCACTACAGGGGGACCCACACCATCGCCCCTCACTACAGGGGGTCCCACACCATCACCCTCACTACAGGGGGTCCCACACCATCGCCCCTCACTACAGGGGGTCTCACACCATCGCCCCTCACTACAGGGGGTCCACACACCATCGTCCCTCACTACAGGGGGTCCCCACACTCTCTCCCTCACTACAGGGGGTCCCCACACTCTCTCCCTCACTACAGGGGGTCCCACACCATCGCCCCTCACTACAGGGGGTCCCACACCATCACCCTCACTACAGGGGGTCCCACACCATCGCCCGTCACTACAGGGGGTCCCACACCATCGCCCCTCACTACATGGGGTCCCCACACTCTCTCCCTCACGACAGGGGGTCCCACAGCATCGCCCCTCACTACAGGGGGTCCCACACCATCGCCCCTCACTACAGGGGGTCTCGCACCATCGCCCCTCACTACAGGGGGTCCCACACCATCGCCCCTCACTACAGGGGGTCTCACACCATCGCCCGTCACTACAGGGGGTCCACACACCATCGCCCCTCACTACAGGGGATCTCACACCATCGCCCCTCACTACAGGGGGTCCCCACACTCTCTCCCTCACTACATGGGGTCCCCACACTCTCTCCCTCACTACAGAGGGTCCCACACCATCGCCCCTCACTACAGGGGGTCTCACACCATCGCCCCTCACTACAGGGGGTCCACACACCATCGCCCGTCACTACATGGGGTCCCCACACTCTCTCCCTCACGACAGGGGGTCCCCACACTCTCACAACAGGGGGTTCCCACACTCTCTCCCTCACTACAGGGGGTCCCACACCATCACCCTCACTACAGGGGGTCCCACACCATCGCCCCTCACTACAGGGGGTCCGCACACCATCGCCCCTCACTACAGGGGGTCCGCACACCATCGCCCGTCACTACAGGGGGTCCCACACCATCGCCCCTCACTACAGGGGGTCCCACAGTGTCTCCCTCACTACAGGGGGTCCCACACCATCGCCCCTCACTACAGGGGGTCCGCACATCTTCGCCCCTCACTACAGGGGGTCCCACACCATCGCCCCTCACTACAGGGGGTCCACACATCTTCGCCCCTCACTACAGGGGGTCCCACACCATCGCCCCTCACTACAGGGGGTCTCACACCATCGCCCCTCACTACAGGGGGTCCACACACTCTCTCCCTCACTACAGGGGGTCCCACACCATCGCCCCTCACTATAGGGGGTCCCACACCATCGCCCCTCACTACAGGGGGTCCCACACCATCGCCCCTCACTACATGGGGTCCCCACACTCTCTCCCTCACTACAGGGGGTCCCACACCATCGCCCCTCACTACAGGGGGTCCCACACCATCGCCCCTCACTACAGGGGGTCCCACACCATCGCCCCTCACTACAGGGGGTCTCGCACCATCGCCCCTCACTACAGGGGGTCCCACACCATCGCCCCTCACTACAGGGGGTCTCACACCATCGCCCCTCACTACAGGGGGTCCACACACCATCGCCCCTCACTACAGGGGATCTCACACCATCGCCCCTCACTACAGGGGGTCCCCGCACTCTCTCCCTCACTACAGGGGGTCCCCACACTCTCTCCCTCACTACAGAGGGTCCCACACCATCGCCCCTCACTACAGGGGGTCTCACACCATCGCCCCTCACTACAGGGGGTCCACACACCATCGCCCGTCACTACAGGGGGTCCACACACTCTCTCCCTCACTACAGGGGGTCCCCACACTCTCACAACAGGGCGTTCCCACACTCTCTCCCTCACTACAGGGGGTCCCACACCATTGCCCCTCACTACAGGGGGTCCCACACCATCACCCTCACTACAGGGGGTCCCACACCATCGCCCCTCACTACAGGGGGTCCGCACACCATCGCCCCTCACTACAGGGGGTCCGCACACCATCGCCCGTCACTACAGGGGGTCCCACACCATCGCCCCTCACTACAGGGGGTCCCACAGTGTCTCCCTCACTACAGGGGGTCCCACACCATCGCCCCTCACTACAGGGGGTCCGCACATCTTCGCCCCTCACTACAGGGGGTCCACACATCTTCGCCCCTCACTACAGGGGGTCCCACACCATCGCCCCTCACTACAGGGGGTCCCACACCATCGCCCCTCACTACAGGGGGTCCACACACCATCGCCCCTCACTACAGGGGGTCCACACACCATCGCCCCTCACTACAGGGGGTCCCACACCATCGCCCCTCACTACAGGGGGTCCACACACCATCGCCCCTCACTACAGGGGGTCCCACACCATCGCCCCTCACTACAGGAGGTCCCACAGTGTCTCCCTCACTACAGGGGGTCCCACACTATCGCCCCTCACTACAGGGGGTCCGCACACCATCGCCCCTCACTAAGGGCTCTTCCCCGCCCCCTTGCTAAGACGCCCCCCCTCACTAAGGGGCGCCCCCTCCCCCTCACCAAGGGGTCCTCCCCTCCCCCTCACTAAGAGGTCCCCTCCCCCCTCACCAAGGGGTCCTCCCCTCCCCAAGGGGTCCTCCCCTCTCCCCCTCACCAAGGGGTCCTCCCCTCCCCCCCTCCCTCAGTAAGGAGTCTTACCCTCCCCCACACTAAGGGCCCCTGTCTCTCTCTCTCCGACCCCCCCCACCCCTCTCCCAGCCCCCTCCCTGCAGGACGTACGTTTTTAACATGGCCTTCAGAGCCAGCTTCCTCTCCCGCTCCACAAACTTGTCTATGAGATAGGCGGACATGCGCGGGGCCGCCTTGTAGAGCCGGAAGAAGCGGTGGTAGTTGGACAGTGCCCAGGCCGCCCGCAGGGCCAGGGCGTGAGCCACACATGGCTCCTCCTTCAGCTCACGGCTCAGGAACGCCAGCTCCGTGGTGATGTCTGTGGGGGGAGGAAGAGGGTGGCAAGTTAGACACGGGAGAGGCAGAGCGAGCGAGAGAAACAGAGACAGAGACAGGGAGAGCACCCGAGAGAGGGGTGGGGGGGGGGGGGGGGGCGGGGGTGGGAGCAAGGTGAGTGCCCGAGAGAGAGGGGGGCGAGAGAGAGAGAGCGAGCGAGAGAGAGCGCGAGAGACAGCGAGCGCGAGAGAGAGCGAGCGCGAGAGAGCGAGAGCGCAAGAGAGAGAGAGAGCGCGAGAGAGAGATAGAGAGACAGAGAGAGAGAGAGAGATATAGAGAGACACAGAGAGAAAGAGAGAGACAGAGAGAGAGAGAGATAGAGAGAGAGAGATAGAGAGAGAGATAGAGAGAGACAGAGAGAGAGAGAGACACTCAGGGAGGGGTGAGAGGGATAAGAGGGTGGGATGTTGCTACATACACCACCCTGAAGCAGGGGCCCAGCGTGGAGGGGTTGGACCGAGGGCAGGGGGGCCCAGTGGGAAGGGTGGAGGATGGGACGGAGAGAGTCCGGGGGGGTCGGGGGTTACGGACGGACAGAGTGTGGGGGTGGGGGGGTCAGCCCGTGACCTTACCTCCTGAGTTCTGGGTGAAGATGTAGTAGAGGATACGATAGGCGGTGAACTCCCCCACATTCCCCGGCAGGCTCTCTCCGTACAGCGACTTGAGCTGAGCCTGACACTGGTTGAACTCCTCGTGGTCACCCTGTGTGCAGAGAAAGGGGCGAGCGGCACAGGTCAGGCTCAGGGTCACGTCTCCGGGGCTGTGCACGGCTCAAAGCAAGAGTCACCGCACACCGCCCTCTGACCTGTCACACTGCACTCTATCCTGTCACATTAACCCCCTCACACCACCCTCTGACCCCCTCACACCGCCCTCTGACCCCCTCACACCGCCCTCTGACCCCCTCACACCACCCTCTGACCCCCTCACACCACCCTCTGACCCCCTCACACCGCCCTCTGACCCCCTCACACCGCCCTCTGACCCCCTCACACCGCCCTCTGACCCCCTCACACCGCCCTCTGACCCCCTCACACCGCCCTCTGACCCCCTCACACCACCCTCTGACCCCCTCACACCGCCCTCTATCCTGTCACATTAACCCCCTCACACCACCCTCTGACCCCCTCACACTGCACTCTCACCTGTCACATTAACCCCCTCGCACTGCCCCCTGACCCCCTCGCACCGCCCTCTGACCCTCTCACACCGCCCTCTGACCCCCTCACACTGCACTCTCACCTGTCACATTAACCCCCTCGCACTGCCCCCTGACCCCCTCGCACCGCCCTCTGACCCTCTCACACCGCCCTCTGACCCCCTCACACTGCACTCTCACCTGTCACATTAACCCCCTCGCACTGCCCCCTGACCCCCTCGCACCGCCCTCTGACCCTCTCACACCGCCCTCTGACCCCCTCACACTGCACTCTATCCTGTCACATTAACCCCCTCACACCGCCCTCTGACCCCCTCACACCGCCCTCTGACCCCCTCGCACCGCTCTCTATCCTGTCACATTAACCCCCTCACACCGCCCTCTGACCCCCTCACACCGCCCTCTGACCCCCTCGCACCGCTCTCTATCCTGTCACATTAACCCCCTCGCACCGCCCTCTGACCCCCTCACACTGCCCTCTGACCCCCTCACACCGCCCTCTATCCTGTCACATTAACCCCCTCACACCGCCCTCTGACCCCCTCACACTGCCCTCTGACCCCCTCACACCGCCCTCTATCCTGTCACATTAACCCCCTCACACCGCCCTCTGACCCCCTCGCACCGCTCTCTGACCCCCTCACACCGCCCTCTGACCCCCTCACACCGCCCTCTGACCCCCTCACACCGCCCTCTATCCTGTCACATTAACCCCCTCACACCGCTCTCTGACCCCCTCGCACCGCCCTCTGACCCCCTCGCACCGCCCTCTATCCTGTCACATTAACCCCCTCGCACCGCCCTCTGACCCCCTCGCACCGCCCTCTGACCCCCTCGCACCGCCCTCTGACCCCCTCACACCGCCCTCTGACCCCCTCACACCGCTCTCTATCCTGTCACATTAACCCCCTCACACCGCCCTCTGACCCCCTCGCACCGCCCTCTGACCCCCTCACACTGCAATCTCACCTGTCACATTAACCCCCTCGCACCGCCCTCTGACCCCCTCACACCGCCCTCTGACCCCCTCACACCGCCCTCTGACCCCCTCACACCGCCCTCTGACCCCCTCACACTGCACTCTCACCTGTCACATTAACCCCCTCGCACCGCCCTCTGACCCCCTCACACCGCCCTCTGACCCCCTCACACCGCCCTCTGACCCCCTCACACTGCACTCTCACCTGTCACATTAACCCCCTCGCACCGCCCTCTGACCCCCTCACACCGCCCTCTGACCCCCTCACACCGCCCTCTGACCCTCTCACACCGCCCTCTGACCCCCTCACACTGCACTCTATCCTGTCACATTAACCCCCTCTGACCCCCTCACACCGCCCTCTGACCCCCTCACACCGCCCTCTGACCCCCTCACACTGCACTCTCACCTGTCACATTAACCCCCTCGCACCGCCCTCTGACCCCCTCGCACTGCCCTCTGACCCCCTCACACCGCCCTCTGACCCCCTCACACTGCACTCTCACCTGTCACATTAACCCCCTCGCACCGCCCTCTGACCCCCTCACACTGCCCTCTGACCCCCTCACACCGCCCTCTATCCTGTCACATTAACCCCCTCGCACCGCCCTCTGACCCCCTCACACTGCCCTCTGACCCCCTCTGACCTGTCACATTAACCCCCTCGCACCGCCCTCTGACCCCCTCGCACTGCCCTCTGACCCCCTCACACCGTCCTCTGACCCCCTCACACTGCCCTCTGACCCCCTCTATCCTGTCACATTAACCCCCTCACACCGCCCTCTGACCCCCTCACACTGCCCTCTGACCCCCTCACACCGCCCTGACCCCCTCACACCGCCCTCTGACCCCCTCACACTGCACTCTATCCTGTCACATTAACCCCCTCACACCGCCCTCTGACCCCCTCACACCGGCCTCTGACCCCCTCGCATCGCCCTCTGACCCCCTCACACCGCCCTCTATCCTGTCACATTAACCCCCTCACACCGCCCTCTGACCCCCTCACACCGCCCTCTATCCTGTCACATTAACCCCCTCGCACCGCCCTCTGACCCCCTCACACTGCACTCTGTCCTGTCACATTAACCCCTCGCACCGCCCTCTGACCCCCTCGCACTGCCCTCTGACCCCCTCACACCGCTCTCTATCCTGTCACATTAACCCCCTCGCACCGCCCTCTGACCCCCTCACACTGCACTCTGTCCTGTCACATTAACCCCCTCACACCGGCCTCTGACCCCCTCACACTGCACTCTCACCTGTCACATTAACCCCCTCGCACCGCCCTCTGACCCCCTCGCACTGCCCTCCGACCCCAGCCCGTCCCCCACTCTGCGTGTCACTCCCAGGCTGCCAGCCCTCACCTTCTCCAGCGCTACTCGTGCGTGGGTCTCGTACACTTCGACCGTGAACTCTGTCCGCACCCCTTGAACCTGCCAGGGTGGGGGGGGGGGGGGGGGGGGAAGAAATAGGTCACGGCATGAAGGCACTGTTGACACAGCAACAACTTTCATTTATATCGTGTCTTTCACACAGTGAAATGACCCCACGGCATTTCGCAGGGGTAATTATAAAACAATATTTGTCACCGAGCCACAGGAGGAGATATTAGGGCAGGTGCCCACAAGCTTGGGCAAAGAGGATAGTTTTATGGAGCATCTTGAAGGAGGAGAGAGAGGTAGAGAGGCGGAGTGGTTTAGGGAGGGAGTTCCAGAGCTTGGGGCCCAGGCAACAGAAGGCACAGCCACCGATGGTTGAGCGATTATAATCAGGGATGGTCAAGAGGGCAGAATTAGAGGAGCGCAGAGATCTCGGGGGGTTGTGGGGCTGGAGGATGTTACAGAGATAGGGAGGGGGGCGAGGGAGGGATTTGAACAGGAGGATGAGAATTGTAGGGGCTGGAGGAGGTTACAGAGATAGGGAGGGGGGGGCGAGGGGCCATTAAGGGATTTGTAAACAAGGATGGGCAATTTTGAAATCGAGGCGTTACTTAACCGGGAGCCGATGCGGGTCAGTGAGCACAGGGGGTGATGGGTGAGTGGGACTGGGTGTGAGTTAGGACACGGGTCAGTGAGCACAGAGGGTGATGGGTGAGTGGGACTGGGTGTGAGTTAGGACACGGGGACAGTGAGCACAGGGGGTGATGGGTGAGTGGGACTGGGTGTGAGTTAGGACACGGGGACAGTGAGCACACGGGGTGATGGGTGAGTGGGACTGGGTGTGAGTTAGGACACGGGTCAGTGAGCACAGGGGGTGATGGGTGAGTGGGACTGGGTGTGAGTTAGGACACGGGGTCAGTAAGCACAGGGGGTGATGGGTGAGTGGGACTGGGTGTGAGTTAGGACACGGGGTCAGTGAGCACAGGGGGTGATGGGTGAGTGGGACTGGGTGTGAGTTAGGACACGGGGTCAGTAAGCACAGGGGGTGATGGGTGAGTGGGACTGGGTGTGAGTTAGGACACGGGGTCAGTGAGCACAGGGGGTGATGGGTGAGTGGGACTGGGTGTGAGTTAGGACACGGGGTCAGTGAGCACAGGGGGTGATGGGTGAGTGGGACTGGGTGTGAGTTAGGACACGGGGTCAGTGAGCACAGGGGGTGATGGGTGAGTGGGACTGGGTGTGAGTTAGGACACGGGGTCAGTGAGCATAGGAGGTGATGGGTGAGTGGGACTGGGTGTGAGTTAGGACACGGGGCAGTGAGCACAGGGGGTGATGGGTGAGTGGGACTGGGTGTGAGTTAGGACACGGGGCAGTGAGCACAGGGGGTGATGGGTGAGTGGGACTGGGTGTGAGTTAGGACACGGGGTCAGTGAGCACAGGGGGTGATGGGTGAGCGGGACTGGTTGTGAGTTAGGACACGGGGCAGTGAGCACAGGGGGTGATGGGTGAGCGGGACTGGGTGTGAGTTAGGACACGGGGTCAGTGAGCACAGAGGGTGATGGGTGAGTGGGACTGGGTGTGAGTTAGGACACGGGGTCAGTGAGCACAGAGGGTGATGGGTGAGTGGGACTGGGTGTGAGTTAGGACACGGGGTCAGTGAGCACAGGGGGTGATGGGTGAGCGGGACTGGGTGTGAGTTAGGACACGGGGTCAGTGAGCACAGAGGGTGATGGGTGAGTGGGACTGGGTGTGAGTTAGGACACGGGGTCAGTGAGCACAGAGGGTGATGGGTGAGTGGGACTGGGTGTGAGTTAGGACACGGGGCAGTGAGCACAGGGGGTGATGGGTGAGTGGGACTGGGTGTGAGTTAGGACACGGGGTCAGTGAGCACAGGGGGTGATGGGTGAGCGGGACTGGGTGTGAGTTAGGACACGGGGTCAGTGAGCACAGGGGGTGATGGGTGAGTGGGACTGGGTGTGAGTTAGGACACGGGGTCAGTGAGCACAGGGGGTGATGGGTGAGTGGGACTGGGTGTGAGTTAGGACACGGGGTCAGTGAGCACAGTGGGTGATGGGTGAGTGGGACTGGGTGTGAGTTAGGACACGGGGTCAGTGAGCACAGTGGGTGATGGGTGAGTGGGACTGGGTGTGAGTTAGGACACGGGGCAGTGAGCACAGGGGGTGATGGGTGAGTGGGACTGGGTGTGAGTTAGGACACGGGGTCAGTGAGCACAGGGGGTGATGGGTGAGTGGGACTGGGTGTGAGTTAGGACACGGGGTCAGTGAGCATAGGAGGTGATGGGTGAGTGGGACTGGGTGTGAGTTAGGACACGGGGCAGTGAGCACAGGGGGTGATGGGTGAGTGGGACTGGGTGTGAGTTAGGACACGGGGCAGTGAGCACAGGGGGTGATGGGTGAGTGGGACTGGGTGTGAGTTAGGACACGGGGTCAGTGAGCACAGGGGGTGATGGGTGAGCGGGACTGGGTGTGAGTTAGGACACGGGGCAGTGAGCACAGGGGGTGATGGGTGAGCGGGACTGGGTGTGAGTTAGGACACGGGGTCAGTGAGCACAGAGGGTGATGGGTGAGTGGGACTGGGTGTGAGTTAGGACACGGGGTCAGTGAGCACAGAGGGTGATGGGTGAGTGGGACTGGGTGTGAGTTAGGACACGGGGTCAGTGAGCACAGGGGGTGATGGGTGAGCGGGACTGGGTGTGAGTTAGGACACGGGGTCAGTGAGCACAGAGGGTGATGGGTGAGTGGGACTGGGTGTGAGTTAGGACACGGGGTCAGTGAGCACAGAGGGTGATGGGTGAGTGGGACTGGGTGTGAGTTAGGACACGGGGCAGTGAGCACAGGGGGTGATGGGTGAGTGGGACTGGGTGTGAGTTAGGACACGGGGTCAGTGAGCACAGGGGGTGATGGGTGAGCGGGACTGGGTGTGAGTTAGGACACGGGGTCAGTGAGCACAGGGGGTGATGGGTGAGCGGGACTGGGTGTGAGTTAGGACACGGGGTCAGTGAGCACAGGGGGTGATGGGTGAGTGGGACTGGGTGTGAGTTAGGACACGGGGTCAGTGAGCACAGTGGGTGATGGGTGAGTGGGACTGGGTGTGAGTTAGGACACGGGGTCAGTGAGCACAGTGGGTGATGGGTGAGTGGGACTGGGTGTGAGTTAGGACACGGGGCAGTGAGCACAGGGGGTGATGGGTGAGTGGGACTGGGTGTGAGTTAGGACACGGGGTCAGTGAGCACAGTGGGTGATGGGTGAGTGGGACTGGGTGTGAGTTAGGACACGGGGTCAGTGAGCACAGTGGGTGATGGGTGAGTGGGACTGGGTGTGAGTTAGGACACGGGGCAGTGAGCACAGGGGGTGATGGGTGAGTGGGACTGGGTGTGAGTTAGGACACGGGGTCAGTGAGCACAGGGGGTGATGGGTGAGTGGGACTGGGTGTGAGTTAGGACACGGGGTCAGTGAGCACAGGGGGTGATGGGTGAGTGGGACTGGGTGTGAGTTAGGACACGGGGTCAGTGAGCACAGGGGGTGATGGGTGAGTGGGACTGGGTGTGAATTAGGACACGGGGTCAGTGAGCACAGGGGGTGATGGGTGAGTAGGACTGGGTGTGAGTTAGGACACGGGGTCAGTGAGCACAGGGGGTGATGGGTGAGTGGGACTGGGTGTGAGTTAGGACACGGGGTCAGTGAGCACAGGGGGTGATGGGTGAGTGGGACTGGGTGTGAGTTAGGACACGGGGTCAGTGAGCACAGGGGGTGATGGGTGAGTGGGACTGGGTGTGAGTTAGGACACGGGGTCAGTGAGCACAGGGGGTGATGGGTGAGTGGGACTGGGTGTGAGTTAGGACACGGGGTCAGTGAGCACAGGGGGTGATGGGTGAGTGGGACTGGGTGTGAGTTAGGACACGGGGTCAGTGAGCACAGGGGGTGATGGGTGAGTGGGACTGGGTGCGAGTTAGGACACGGGGTCAGTGAGCACAGTGGGTGATGGGTGAGTGGGACTGGGTGCGAGTTAGGACACGGGGTCAGTGAGCACAGGGGGTGATGGGTGAGTGGGACTGGGTGCGAGTTAGGACACGGGGTCAGTGAGCACAGGGGGTGATGGGTGAATGGGACTGGGTGTGAGTTAGGACACAGGGTCAGTGAGCACAGGGGGTGATGGGTGAGTGGGACTGGGTGTGAGTTAGGACACGGGGTCAGTGAGCACAGCGGGTGATGGGTGAGTGGGACTGGGTGTGAGTTAGGACACGGGGTCAGTGAGCACAGGGGGTGATGGGTGAGTGGGACTGGGTGTGAGTTAGGACACGGGGTCAGTGAGCACAGGGGTGATGGGTGAGTGGGACTGGGTGTGAGTTAGGACACGGGGTCAGTGAGCACAGCGGGTGATGGGTGAGTGGGACTGGGTGTGAGTTAGGACACGGGGTCAGTGAGCACAGGGGGTGATGGGTGAGTGGGACTGGGTGTGAGTTAGGACACGGGGTCAGTGAGCACAGGGGGTGATGGGTGAGTGGGACTGGGTGTGAGTTAGGACACGGGGTCAGTGAGCACAGGGGGTGATGGGTGAGTGGGACTGGGTGTGAGTTAGGACACGGGGCAGTGTGCACAGTGGGTGATGGGTGAGTGGGACTGGGTGTGAGTTAGGACACGGGGTCAGTGAGCACAGGGGGTGATGGGTGAGTGGGACTGGGTGTGAATTAGGACACGGGGTCAGTGAGCACAGGGGGTGATGGGTGAGTAGGACTGGGTGTGAGTTAGGACACGGGGTCAGTGAGCACAGGGGGTGATGGGTGAGTGGGACTGGGTGTGAGTTAGGACACGGGGTCAGTGAGCACAGGGGGTGATGGGTGAGTGGGACTGGGTGTGAGTTAGGACACGGGGTCAGTGAGCACAGGGGGTGATGGGTGAGTGGGACTGGGTGTGAGTTAGGACACGGGGTCAGTGAGCACAGGGGGTGATGGGTGAGTGGGACTGGGTGTGAGTTAGGACACGGGGTCAGTGAGCACAGGGGGTGATGGGTGAGTGGGACTGGGTGTGAGTTAGGACACGGGGTCAGTGAGCACAGGGGGTGATGGGTGAGTGGGACTGGGTGTGAGTTAGGACACGGTGTCAGTGAGCACAGGGGGTGATGGGTGAGTGGGACTGGGTGTGAGTTAGGACACGGGGTCAGTGAGCACAGGGGGTGATGGGTGAGTGGGACTGGGTGTGAGTTAGGACACGGGGTCAGTGAGCACAGGGGGTGATGGGTGAGTGGGACTGGGTGTGAGTTAGGACACGGGGTCAGTGAGCACAGGGGGTGATGGGTGAGTGGGACTGGGTGTGAGTTAGGACACGGGGTCAGTGAGCACAGCGGGTGATGGGTGAGTGGGATTGGGTGTGAGTTAGGACACGGGGACAGTGAGCACAGGGGGTGATGGGTGAGTGGGACTGGGTGTGAGTTAGGACACGGGGTCAGTGAGCACAGGGGGTGATGGGTGAGTGGGACTGGGTGTGAGTTAGGACACGGGGTCAGTGAGCACAGCGGGTGATGGGTGAGTGGGACTGGGTGTGAGTTAGGACACGGGGTCAGTGAGCACAGGGGGTGATGGGTGAGTGGGACTGGGTGTGAGTTAGGACACGGGGTCAGTGAGCACAGGGGTGATGGGTGAGTGGGACTGGGTGTGAGTTAGGACACGGGGTCAGTGAGCACAGCGGGTGATGGGTGAGTGGGACTGGGTGTGAGTTAGGACACGGGGTCAGTGAGCACAGGGGGTGATGGGTGAGTGGGACTGGGTGTGAGTTAGGACACGGGGTCAGTGAGCACAGGGGGTGATGGGTGAGTGGGACTGGGTGTGAGTTAGGACACGGGGTCAGTGAGCACAGGGGGTGATGGGTGAGTGGGACTGGGTGTGAGTTAGGACACGGGGCAGTGTGCACAGTGGGTGATGGGTGAGTGGGACTGGGTGTGAGTTAGGACACGGGGTCAGTGAGCACAGGGGGTGATGGGTGAGTGGGACTGGGTGTGAATTAGGACACGGGGTCAGTGAGCACAGGGGGTGATGGGTGAGTGGGACTGGGTGTGAGTTAGGACACGGGGTCAGTGAGCACAGGGGGTGATGGGTGAGTGGGACTGGGTGTGAGTTAGGACACGGGGTCAGTGAGCACAGGGGGTGATGGGTGAGTGGGACTGGGTGTGAATTAGGACAGGGGGTCAGTGAGCACAGGGGGTGATGGGTGAGTGGGACTGGGTGTGAGTTAGGACACGGGGTCAGTGAGCACAGGGGGTGATGGGTGAGCGGGACTGGGTGTGAGTTAGGACACGGGGTCAGTGAGCACAGGGGGTGATGGGTGAGTGGGACTGGGTGTGAGTTAGGACACGGGGTCAGTGAGCACAGGGGGTGATGGGTGAGTGGGACTGGGTGTGAGTTAGGACACGGGGTCAGTGAGCACAGGGGGTGATGGGTGAGTGGGACTGGGTGTGAGTTAGGACACGGTGTCAGTGAGCACAGGGGGTGATGGGTGAGTGGGACTGGGTGTGAGTTAGGACACGGGGTCAGTGAGCACAGGGGGTGATGGGTGAGTGGGACTGGGTGTGAGTTAGGACACGGGGTCAGTGAGCACAGGGGGTGATGGGTGAGTGGGACTGGGTGTGAGTTAGGACACGGGGTCAGTGAGCACAGGGGGTGATGGGTGAGTGGGACTGGGTGTGAGTTAGGACACGGGGTCAGTGAGCACAGGGGGTGATGGGTGAGTGGGACTGGGTGTGAGTTAGGACACGGTGTCAGTGAGCACAGGGGGTGATGGGTGAGTGGGACTGGGTGTGAGTTAGGACACGGGGTCAGTGAGCACAGGGGGTGATGGGTGAGTGGGACTGGGTGTGAGTTAGGACACGGGTCAGTGAGCACAGGGGGTGATGGGTGAGTGGGACTGGGTGTGAGTTAGGACACGGGGTCAGTGAGCACAGGGGGTGATGGGTGAGTGGGACTGGGTGTGAGTTAGGACACGGGGACAGTGAGCACAGGGGGTGATGGGTGAGTGGGACTGGGTGTGAGTTAGGACACGGGGCACAGGGGGTGATGGGTGAGTGGGACTGGGTGTGAGTTAGGACACGGGGACAGTGAGCACAGGGGGTGATGGGTGAGTGGGACTGGGTGTGAGTTAGGACACGGGAGTGGCACAGGGGGTGATGGGTGAGTGGGACTGGGTGTGAGTTAGGACACGGGGACAGTGAGCACAGGGGGTGATGGGTGAGTGGGACTGGGTGTGAGTTAGGACACGGGGCACAGGGGGTGATGGGTGAGTGGGACTGGGTGTGAGTTAGGACACGGGGACAGTGAGCACAGGGGGTGATGGGTGAGTGGGACTGGGTGTGAGTTAGGACACGGGGCACAGGGGGTGATGGGTGAGTGGGACTGGGTGTGAGTTAGGACACGGGGCACAGGGGGTGATGGGTGAGTGGGACTGGGTGTGAGTTAGGACACGGGGCACAGGGGGTGATGGGTGAGTGGGACTGGGTGTGAGTTAGGACACGGGGGCAGTGAGCACAGGGGGTGATGGGTGAGTGGGACTGGGTGTGAGTTAGGACACGGGGGCAGTGAGCACAGGGGGTGATGGGTGAGCGGGACTGGGTGTGAGTTAGGACACGGGGTCAGTGAGCACAGGGGGTGATGGGTGAGTGGGACTGGGTGTGAGTTAGGACACGGGGTCAGTGAGCACAGGGGGTGATGGGTGAGTGGGACTGGGTGTGAGTTAGGACACGGGGCAGTGAGCACAGGGGGTGATGGGTGAGTGGGACTGGGTGTGAGTTAAGACACGGGTCAGTGAGCACAGGGGGTGATGGGTGAGTGGGACTGGGTGTGAGTTAGGACACGGGTCAGTGAGCACAGGGGGTGATGGGTGAGTGGGACTGAGTGTGAGTTAGGACACGGGGCAGTGAGCACAGGGGGTGATGGGTGAGTGGGACTGGGTGTGAGTTAGGACACGGGGTCAGTGAGCACAGGGGGTGATGGGTGAGTGGGACTGGGTTTGAGTTAGGACACGGGGTCAGTGAGCACAGGGGGTGATGGGTGAGTGGGACTGGGTGTGAGTTAGGACACGGGGTCAGTGAGCACAGGGGGTGATGGGTGAGTGGGACTGGGTGTGAGTTAGGACACGGGGCAGTGAGCACAGGGGGTGATGGGTGAGTGGGACTGGGTGTGAGTTAAGACACGGGTCAGTGAGCACAGGGGGTGATGGGTGAGTGGGACTGGGTGTGAGTTAGGACACGGGTCAGTGAGCACAGGGGGTGATGGGTGAGTGGGACTGGGTGTGAGTTAGGACACGGGGCAGTGAGCACAGGGGGTGATGGGTGAGTGGGACTGGGTGTGAGTTAGGACACGGGGTCAGTGAGCACAGGGGGTGATGGGTGAGTGGGACTGGGTTTGAGTTAGGACACGGGGTCAGTGAGCACAGGGGGTGATGGGTGAGTGGACTGGGTGTGAGTTAGGACACGGGGCACAGGGGATGATGGGTGAGTGGGACTGGGTGTGAGTTAGGACACGGGGCACAGGGGATGATGGGTGAGTGGGACAGGGTGTGAGTTAGGACACGGGGTCAGTGAGCACAGGGGGTGATGGGTGAGTGGACTGGGTGCAATTTAGGACACGTGGGCAGTGAGCACAGGGGGTGATGGGTGAGTGGGACTGGGTGTGAGTTAGGACACGGGGCAGTGAGCACAGGGGGTGATGGGTGAGTGGACTGAGTGCGAGTTAGGACACGGGGTCAGTGAGCACAGGGGGTGATGGGTGAGTGGGACTGGGTGCGAGTTAGGACACGGGGTCAGTGAGCACAGGGGGTGATGGGTGAGCGGGACTGGGTGTGAGTTAGGACACGGGGTACAGGGGGTGATGGGTGAGTGGGACTGGGTGCGAGTTAGGACACGGGGGCAGTGAGCACAGGGGGTGATGGGTGAGTGGGACTGGGTGTGAGTTAGGACACGGGGTACAGGGGGTGATGGGTGAGTGGGACTGGGTGTGAGTTAGGACACGGGGTACAGGGGGTGATGGGTGAGTGGGACTGGGTGTGAGTTAGGACACAGGGTACAGGGGGTGATGGGTGAGTGGGACTGGGTGCGAGTTAGGACACGGGGCAGTGAGCACAGGGGGTGATGGGTGTGTGGGACTGGGTGTGAGTTAGGAAACGGGGTACAGGGGGTGATGGGTGAGTGGGACTGGGTGTGAGTTAGGACACAGGGTACAGGGGTGATGGGTGAGTGGGACTGGGTGCGAGTTAGGACACGGGGGCAGTGAGCACAGGGGGTGATGGGTGAGTGGGACTGGGTGTGAGTTAGAACACGGGGCAGTGAGCACAGGGGGTGATGGGTGAGTGGGACTGGGTGTGAATTAGGACACGGGGTCAGTGAGCACAGGGGGTGATGGGTGAGTAGGACTGGGTGTGAGTTAGGACACGGGGTCAGTGAGCACAGGGGGTGATGGGTGAGTGGGACTGGGTGTGAGTTAGGACACGGGGTCAGTGAGCACAGGGGGTGATGGGTGAGTGGGACTGGGTGTGAGTTAGGACACGGGGTCAGTGAGCACAGGGGGTGATGGGTGAGTGGGACTGGGTGTGAGTTAGGACACGGGGTCAGTGAGCACAGGGGGTGATGGGTGAGTGGGACTGGGTGTGAGTTAGGACACGGGGTCAGTGAGCACAGGGGGTGATGGGTGAGTGGGACTGGGTGTGAGTTAGGACACGGGGTCAGTGAGCACAGGGGGTGATGGGTGAGTGGGACTGGGTGCGAGTTAGGACACGGGGTCAGTGAGCACAGTGGGTGATGGGTGAGTGGGACTGGGTGCGAGTTAGGACACGGGGTCAGTGAGCACAGGGGGTGATGGGTGAGTGGGACTGGGTGCGAGTTAGGACACGGGGTCAGTGAGCACAGGGGGTGATGGGTGAATGGGACTGGGTGTGAGTTAGGACACAGGGTCAGTGAGCACAGGGGGTGATGGGTGAGTGGGACTGGGTGTGAGTTAGGACACGGGGTCAGTGAGCACAGCGGGTGATGGGTGAGTGGGACTGGGTGTGAGTTAGGACACGGGGTCAGTGAGCACAGGGGGTGATGGGTGAGTGGGACTGGGTGTGAGTTAGGACACGGGGTCAGTGAGCACAGGGGTGATGGGTGAGTGGGACTGGGTGTGAGTTAGGACACGGGGTCAGTGAGCACAGCGGGTGATGGGTGAGTGGGACTGGGTGTGAGTTAGGACACGGGGTCAGTGAGCACAGGGGGTGATGGGTGAGTGGGACTGGGTGTGAGTTAGGACACGGGGTCAGTGAGCACAGGGGGTGATGGGTGAGTGGGACTGGGTGTGAGTTAGGACACGGGGTCAGTGAGCACAGGGGGTGATGGGTGAGTGGGACTGGGTGTGAGTTAGGACACGGGGCAGTGTGCACAGTGGGTGATGGGTGAGTGGGACTGGGTGTGAGTTAGGACACGGGGTCAGTGAGCACAGGGGGTGATGGGTGAGTGGGACTGGGTGTGAATTAGGACACGGGGTCAGTGAGCACAGGGGGTGATGGGTGAGTAGGACTGGGTGTGAGTTAGGACACGGGGTCAGTGAGCACAGGGGGTGATGGGTGAGTGGGACTGGGTGTGAGTTAGGACACGGGGTCAGTGAGCACAGGGGGTGATGGGTGAGTGGGACTGGGTGTGAGTTAGGACACGGGGTCAGTGAGCACAGGGGGTGATGGGTGAGTGGGACTGGGTGTGAGTTAGGACACGGGGTCAGTGAGCACAGGGGGTGATGGGTGAGTGGGACTGGGTGTGAGTTAGGACACGGGGTCAGTGAGCACAGGGGGTGATGGGTGAGTGGGACTGGGTGTGAGTTAGGACACGGGGTCAGTGAGCACAGGGGGTGATGGGTGAGTGGGACTGGGTGTGAGTTAGGACACGGTGTCAGTGAGCACAGGGGGTGATGGGTGAGTGGGACTGGGTGTGAGTTAGGACACGGGGTCAGTGAGCACAGGGGGTGATGGGTGAGTGGGACTGGGTGTGAGTTAGGACACGGGGTCAGTGAGCACAGGGGGTGATGGGTGAGTGGGACTGGGTGTGAGTTAGGACACGGGGTCAGTGAGCACAGGGGGTGATGGGTGAGTGGGACTGGGTGTGAGTTAGGACACGGGGTCAGTGAGCACAGCGGGTGATGGGTGAGTGGGATTGGGTGTGAGTTAGGACACGGGGACAGTGAGCACAGGGGGTGATGGGTGAGTGGGACTGGGTGTGAGTTAGGACACGGGGTCAGTGAGCACAGGGGGTGATGGGTGAGTGGGACTGGGTGTGAGTTAGGACACGGGGTCAGTGAGCACAGCGGGTGATGGGTGAGTGGGACTGGGTGTGAGTTAGGACACGGGGTCAGTGAGCACAGGGGGTGATGGGTGAGTGGGACTGGGTGTGAGTTAGGACACGGGGTCAGTGAGCACAGGGGTGATG
This sequence comes from Pristiophorus japonicus, assembly GCF_044704955.1. Taxonomy (NCBI): domain Eukaryota; kingdom Metazoa; phylum Chordata; class Chondrichthyes; family Pristiophoridae; genus Pristiophorus; species Pristiophorus japonicus. The sequence continues at coordinate 50,444 of NW_027254843.1, read as the reverse complement.
GGTGAGTGGGACTGGGTGTGAGTTAGGACACGGGGTCAGTGAGCACAGCGGGTGATGGGTGAGTGGGACTGGGTGTGAGTTAGGACACGGGGTCAGTGAGCACAGGGGGTGATGGGTGAGTGGGACTGGGTGTGAGTTAGGACACGGGGTCAGTGAGCACAGGGGGTGATGGGTGAGTGGGACTGGGTGTGAGTTAGGACACGGGGTCAGTGAGCACAGGGGGTGATGGGTGAGTGGGACTGGGTGTGAGTTAGGACACGGGGCAGTGTGCACAGTGGGTGATGGGTGAGTGGGACTGGGTGTGAGTTAGGACACGGGGTCAGTGAGCACAGGGGGTGATGGGTGAGTGGGACTGGGTGTGAATTAGGACACGGGGTCAGTGAGCACAGGGGGTGATGGGTGAGTGGGACTGGGTGTGAGTTAGGACACGGGGTCAGTGAGCACAGGGGGTGATGGGTGAGTGGGACTGGGTGTGAGTTAGGACACGGGGTCAGTGAGCACAGGGGGTGATGGGTGAGTGGGACTGGGTGTGAATTAGGACAGGGGGTCAGTGAGCACAGGGGGTGATGGGTGAGTGGGACTGGGTGTGAGTTAGGACACGGGGTCAGTGAGCACAGGGGGTGATGGGTGAGCGGGACTGGGTGTGAGTTAGGACACGGGGTCAGTGAGCACAGGGGGTGATGGGTGAGTGGGACTGGGTGTGAGTTAGGACACGGGGTCAGTGAGCACAGGGGGTGATGGGTGAGTGGGACTGGGTGTGAGTTAGGACACGGGGTCAGTGAGCACAGGGGGTGATGGGTGAGTGGGACTGGGTGTGAGTTAGGACACGGTGTCAGTGAGCACAGGGGGTGATGGGTGAGTGGGACTGGGTGTGAGTTAGGACACGGGGTCAGTGAGCACAGGGGGTGATGGGTGAGTGGGACTGGGTGTGAGTTAGGACACGGGGTCAGTGAGCACAGGGGGTGATGGGTGAGTGGGACTGGGTGTGAGTTAGGACACGGGGTCAGTGAGCACAGGGGGTGATGGGTGAGTGGGACTGGGTGTGAGTTAGGACACGGGGTCAGTGAGCACAGGGGGTGATGGGTGAGTGGGACTGGGTGTGAGTTAGGACACGGTGTCAGTGAGCACAGGGGGTGATGGGTGAGTGGGACTGGGTGTGAGTTAGGACACGGGGTCAGTGAGCACAGGGGGTGATGGGTGAGTGGGACTGGGTGTGAGTTAGGACACGGGTCAGTGAGCACAGGGGGTGATGGGTGAGTGGGACTGGGTGTGAGTTAGGACACGGGGTCAGTGAGCACAGGGGGTGATGGGTGAGTGGGACTGGGTGTGAGTTAGGACACGGGGACAGTGAGCACAGGGGGTGATGGGTGAGTGGGACTGGGTGTGAGTTAGGACACGGGGCACAGGGGGTGATGGGTGAGTGGGACTGGGTGTGAGTTAGGACACGGGGACAGTGAGCACAGGGGGTGATGGGTGAGTGGGACTGGGTGTGAGTTAGGACACGGGGCACAGGGGGTGATGGGTGAGTGGGACTGGGTGTGAGTTAGGACACGGGGACAGTGAGCACAGGGGGTGATGGGTGAGTGGGACTGGGTGTGAGTTAGGACACGGGGCACAGGGGGTGATGGGTGAGTGGGACTGGGTGTGAGTTAGGACACGGGGACAGTGAGCACAGGGGGTGATGGGTGAGTGGGACTGGGTGTGAGTTAGGACACGGGGCACAGGGGGTGATGGGTGAGTGGGACTGGGTGTGAGTTAGGACACGGGGCACAGGGGGTGATGGGTGAGTGGGACTGGGTGTGAGTTAGGACACGGGGCACAGGGGGTGATGGGTGAGTGGGACTGGGTGTGAGTTAGGACACGGGGGCAGTGAGCACAGGGGGTGATGGGTGAGTGGGACTGGGTGTGAGTTAGGACACGGGGGCAGTGAGCACAGGGGGTGATGGGTGAGCGGGACTGGGTGTGAGTTAGGACACGGGGTCAGTGAGCACAGGGGGTGATGGGTGAGTGGGACTGGGTGTGAGTTAGGACACGGGGTCAGTGAGCACAGGGGGTGATGGGTGAGTGGGACTGGGTGTGAGTTAGGACACGGGGCAGTGAGCACAGGGGGTGATGGGTGAGTGGGACTGGGTGTGAGTTAAGACACGGGTCAGTGAGCACAGGGGGTGATGGGTGAGTGGGACTGGGTGTGAGTTAGGACACGGGTCAGTGAGCACAGGGGGTGATGGGTGAGTGGGACTGAGTGTGAGTTAGGACACGGGGCAGTGAGCACAGGGGGTGATGGGTGAGTGGGACTGGGTGTGAGTTAGGACACGGGGTCAGTGAGCACAGGGGGTGATGGGTGAGTGGGACTGGGTTTGAGTTAGGACACGGGGTCAGTGAGCACAGGGGGTGATGGGTGAGTGGGACTGGGTGTGAGTTAGGACACGGGGTCAGTGAGCACAGGGGGTGATGGGTGAGTGGGACTGGGTGTGAGTTAGGACACGGGGCAGTGAGCACAGGGGGTGATGGGTGAGTGGGACTGGGTGTGAGTTAAGACACGGGTCAGTGAGCACAGGGGGTGATGGGTGAGTGGGACTGGGTGTGAGTTAGGACACGGGTCAGTGAGCACAGGGGGTGATGGGTGAGTGGGACTGGGTGTGAGTTAGGACACGGGGCAGTGAGCACAGGGGGTGATGGGTGAGTGGGACTGGGTGTGAGTTAGGACACGGGGTCAGTGAGCACAGGGGGTGATGGGTGAGTGGGACTGGGTTTGAGTTAGGACACGGGGTCAGTGAGCACAGGGGGTGATGGGTGAGTGGACTGGGTGTGAGTTAGGACACGGGGCACAGGGGATGATGGGTGAGTGGGACTGGGTGTGAGTTAGGACACGGGGCACAGGGGATGATGGGTGAGTGGGACAGGGTGTGAGTTAGGACACGGGGTCAGTGAGCACAGGGGGTGATGGGTGAGTGGACTGGGTGCGATTTAGGACACGTGGGCAGTGAGCACAGGGGGTGATGGGTGAGTGGGACTGGGTGTGAGTTAGGACACGGGGCAGTGAGCACAGGGGGTGATGGGTGAGTGGACTGAGTGCGAGTTAGGACACGGGGTCAGTGAGCACAGGGGGTGATGGGTGAGTGGGACTGGGTGCGAGTTAGGACACGGGGTCAGTGAGCACAGGGGGTGATGGGTGAGCGGGACTGGGTGTGAGTTAGGACACGGGGTACAGGGGGTGATGGGTGAGTGGGACTGGGTGCGAGTTAGGACACGGGGGCAGTGAGCACAGGGGGTGATGGGTGAGTGGGACTGGGTGTGAGTTAGGACACGGGGTACAGGGGGTGATGGGTGAGTGGGACTGGGTGTGAGTTAGGACACGGGGTACAGGGGGTGATGGGTGAGTGGGACTGGGTGTGAGTTAGGACACAGGGTACAGGGGGTGATGGGTGAGTGGGACTGGGTGCGAGTTAGGACACGGGGCAGTGAGCACAGGGGGTGATGGGTGTGTGGGACTGGGTGTGAGTTAGGAAACGGGGTACAGGGGGTGATGGGTGAGTGGGACTGGGTGTGAGTTAGGACACAGGGTACAGGGGTGATGGGTGAGTGGGACTGGGTGCGAGTTAGGACACGGGGGCAGTGAGCACAGGGGGTGATGGGTGAGTGGGACTGGGTGTGAGTTAGAACACGGGGCAGTGAGCACAGGGGGTGATGGGTGAGTGGGACTGGGTGCGAGTTAGGACACGGGGTCAGTGAGCACAGGGGGTGATGGGTGAGTGGGACTGGGTGTGAGTTAGGACACGGGGGCAGTGAGCACAGGGGGTGATGGGTGAGTGGGACTGGGTGTGAGTTAGGACACGGGGTTAGTGAGCACAGGGGGTGATGGGTGAGTGGGACTGGGTGTGAGTTAGAACACGGGGCAGTGAGCACAGGGGGTGATGGGTGAGTGGGACTGGGTGTGAGTTAGGACACGGGGTCAGTGAGCACAGGGGGTGATGGGTGAGTGGGACTGGGTGTGAGTTAGAACACGGGGCAGTGAGCACAGGGGGTGATGGGTGAGTGGGACTGGGTGTGAGTTAGGACACGGGGTACAGGGGGTGATGGGTGAGTGGGACTGGGTGTGAGTTAGGACACGGGGTCAGTGAGCAGAGGGGGTGATGGATGAGTGGGACTGGGTGTGAGTTAGGACACGGGGTCAGTGAGCACAGGGGGTCATGGGTGAGTGGGACTGGGTGTGAGTTAGGACACGGGGTCAGTGAGCACAGGGGGTGATGGGTGAGTGGGGCTGGGTGTGAGTTAGGACACGGGGCAGTGAGCACAGGGGGTGATGGGTGAGTGGGACTGGGTGTGAGTTAGGACACTGGGTCAGTGAGCACAGGGGGTGATGGGTGAGTGGGACTGGGTGTGAGTTAGGACACGGGGTCAGTAAGCACAGGGGGTGATGGGTGAGTGGGACTGGGTGCGAGTTAGGACACGGGGTCAGTGAGTACAGGGGGTGATGGGTGAGTGGGACTGGGTGTGAGTTAGGACACGGGGTCAGTGAGCACAGGGGGTGATGGGTGAGTGGGACTGGGTGTGAGTTAGGACACGGGGTCAGTGAGCACAGGGGGTGATGGGTGAGTGGGACTGGGTGTGAGTTAGGTCACGGGGCAGTGAGCACAGGGGGTGATGGGTGAGTGGGACTGGGTGCGAGTTAGGTCACGGGGTCAGTGAGCACAGGGGGTGATGGGTGAGTGGGACTGGGTGCGAGTTAGGTCACGGGGTCAGTGAGCACAGGGGGTGATGGGTGAGTGGGACTGGGTGCGAGTTAGGACACGGGGGCAGTCGAGTTTTGGATTGTCTCTAGTTTACGCAGGGTAGAACGTGGGAGGCCGGCCAGGAGCGCTTTGGAACGGTCCAGTCTGGAGCGGAGAGAGGCATGGATGAGGATTTCAGCAGCGGAAGAGCTGAGGCAGGGGTGGCGATTGGCCATGTGGATAGTGCAGGAAAGATTTACACCAGAAATGTGAGGTTGTACCCATCAGGAAAGATGGAAATGGCTGGCAATCTTTCCTCTGGAAAAGATATGTCTGACGGGTGACCTGATAAGTCTTTAAACGACGAAGGGGTCTGATAGAGTAGTCGGAGATAAGATGTTTCCACTTGTGGGGAGACCAAACCAATAACCTTAACTCGAAGGCAGTCAGCAATAAATCCAATGGGGAATTCAGGAGAAACTTCTTTACCCAGAGAGAGGTGAGAATGTGCAACTTTGAGTATAGATGTCTGACTGCAATTATATCAGGACCTGGTTAGACCACACTTGGAGCACTGTGCACAGTTCTGGTCTCTATATACCTGGGTTAGACCACACTTGGAGCACCGTGCACAGTTCTGGTCTCTATATACCTGGTTAGACCACACTTGGAGCACTGTGCACAGTTCTGGTCTCTATATACCTGGATTAGACCACACTTGGAGCACTGTGCACAGTTCTGGTCTCTATATACCTGGGTTAGACCACACTTGGAGCACTGTGCACAGTTCTGGTCTCTATATACCTGGTTAGACCACACTTGGAGCACTGTGCACAGTTCTGGTCTCTATATACCTGGGTTAGACCACACTTGGAGCACTGTGCACAGTTCTGGTCTCTATATACCTGGGTTAGACCACACTTGGAGCACCGTGCACAGTTCTGGTCTCTATATACCTGGTTAGACCACACTTGGAGCACTGTGCACAGTTCTGGTCTCTATATACCTGGGTTAGACCACACTTGGAGCACCGTGCACAGTTCTGGTCTCTATATACCTGGGTTAGACCACACTTGGAGCACCGTGCACAGTTCTGGTCTCTATATACCTGGGTTAGACCACACTTGGAGCACTGTGCACAGTTCTGGTCTCCTGATACCTGGGTTAGACCACACTTGGAGCACTGTGCACAGTTCTGGTCTCTATATACCTGGGTTAGACCACATTTGGAGCACCGTGCACAGTTCTGGTCTCCATATACCTGGTTAGACCACACTTGGAGCACTGTGCACAGTTCTGGTCTCTATATACCTGGATTAGACCACACTTGGAACACCGTGCACAGTTCTGGTCTCCATATACCTGGATTAGACCACACTTGGAGCACCGTGCACAGTTCTGGTCTCCATATACCTGGGTTAGACCACACTTGGAGCACTGTGCACAGTTCTGGTCTCTATATACCTGGATTAGACCACACTTGGAGCACCGTGCAGTTCTGGTCACCATATACCTGGTTAGACCACACTTGGAGCACTGTGCACAGTTCTGGTCTCTATATACCTGGGTTAGACCACACTTGGAGCACCGTGCACAGTTCTGGTCTCTATATACCTGGGTTAGACCACACTTGGAGCACCGTGCACAGTTCTGGTCTCTATATACCTGGGTTAGACCACACTTGGAGCACTGTGCACAGTTCTGGTCTCCTGATACCTGGGTTAGACCACACTTGGAGCACTGTGCACAGTTCTGGTCTCTATATACCTGGGTTAGACCACATTTGGAGCACCGTGCACAGTTCTGGTCTCTATATACCTGGGTTAGACCACACTTGGAGCACCGTGCACAGTTCTGGTCTCTATATACCTGGGTTAGACCACACTTGGAGCACCGTGCACAGTTCTGGTCTCTATATACCTGGGTTAGACCACACTTGGAGCACCGTGCACAGTTCTGGTCTCCATATACCTGGGTTAGACCACACTTGGAGCACTGTGCACAGTTCTGGTCTCCATATACCTGGGTTAGACCACACTTGGAGCACTGTGCACAGTTCTGGTCTCCATATACCTGGGTTAGACCACACGGAGCACTGTGCACAGTTCTGGTCTCCATATACCTGGGTTAGACCATACTTGGAGCACTGTGCACAGTTCTGGTCACCATAAAAAGGATTTTGAGACACTGGAGAGGGTGCAGAGAAGATTTACAAGGACGATACCAGTAATGCGAGGGTGTACATATCAGGAGAGGATGAACAGGCCTCTTAAGGTGTGACCTAATCGAGGTGTTGGAAACGATGGAAGGTTTTGATCGAGTGGATACAGAGAGAACGTTCCCACTTGTGGGGAAGAGTATAATGAGAGGCCATCAATATAAGACAGTCACTCGGAAACCCAATGGGAAATTCAGGAGAAACCTCTTTACCCAGGGAGGGCTGAGAATGTGGAACTCACTCCCACAGGGAGGGGTTGAGGCGAATAGTATCGAGGCATCTAAGGGGAGGCTGGAGGAGCCGATGAGGGAGAAGGGAACAGAGGGTTATGCCGATAGATTGAGATGGGGAAAGACGGGAGGAGGCTCGAGTGGAGAATAAACGCCGGCACGGACTGGTTGGGGCCGTATGGGCTGTTTCATTGCTGTAAAAACGATGTGGTGTTCCACCCGGGTGTGGGGGGGGGGGCCAGAAATGCTTCGCCCAGTGTTGCACCCACCCAGACTGCCAATCCAACCGCCCCGCCCCACAACACTCAGACACGCTTGGACACTTGCCGTCAGGTCCTGGCGTACTGATTTGAGCTGCTCGCAGGCAAAGGCGTAGTCTTGGTGTGATGTCCAGTGTGTCTTCACCATGGCCAGAGACTTCTTGAGGACCTGGGGAGGTGGGGGGGGGGGGAACATAAGAACATCAGAAACAGGAGCAGGAGTGGACCATTCGGCCCCTCGAGCCTGCTCCGCCATTTAATACCATCATGGCTGATCCGATCATGGACCCAGCTCCACTTCCCTGCCCATCCCCTTATCGGTTAAGGAACTGTCTATCTCTGTCTTAAATATATTCAATGTCCCGGCTTCCACAGCTCTCTGAGGCAGCGAGTTCCACAGATTTACAACCCTCAGAGAAGAAATTCCTCCTCATCTCAGTTTTAAATGGGCGGCCCCTTATTCTAAGACCATGCCCCCTAGTTCTAGTCTCCCCCATCAGTGGGAACATCCTCTCTGCATCCACCTTGTCGAGCCCCCTCATAATCTGATACGTTTCGATAAGATCACCTCATTCTTCTGAACTCCAATGAGTAGAGGCCCAACCTCCTCAACCTTTCCTCATAAGTCAACCCCCTCATCCCCGGAATCAACCGAGTGAACCTTCTCTGAACTGCCTCCAAAGCAAAGTATATCCTTTCGTAAATACGGAGAGCAAAACTGCACGCAGTACTCCAGGTGTGGCCTCACCAATACCCTGTATAACTGGAGCAAGACTTCCCTGCTTTTATACTCCATCCCCTTTGCAATAAAGGCCAAGATACCATTGGCCCTTCCTGATCACTTGCTGTACCTGCATACTAACCTTTTGTGTTTCATGTACAAGTAACCCCCAGGTCCCGCTGTACTGCAGCACTTTGCAATCTTTCTCCATTTAAATAATAACTTGCTCTGTGATTTTTCTGCCAAAGTGCATGACCTCACACTTTCCCACATTATACTCCACCTGCCAAAATTTTTGCCCACTCACTGAGCCTGTCTATGTCCTTTTGCAGATTTTGTGTCCTCCTCACACATTGCTTTTCCTCCCATCTTTGTATCGTCGGCAAACTTGGCTACATTACACTCGGTCCCTTCTTCCAAGTCGTTAATATAGATTGTAAATAGTTGGGGTCCCAGCACTGATCCCTGCGGCACCCCACTAGTTACTGATTGACAACCCGAGAATGAACCATTTATCCCCACTCTCTGTTAGTTAACCAATCCTCTATCCATGTTAATAAATTACCCCCAACCCCGTGAACTTTTATCTTGTGCAGTAACTTTTGGCCGGGGGAGGGGGGGCGGAAGGTTAGATAGGTCAACGATTGGATCACCATCAGAAGTGACTTCCTCAAAATCCAGGGGTGGAAACCAGACAAGGGGCAGGTCACACCCCTCCCCCACAGGTACACACACACACACCCCTCCCACAGGTACACACACACACACCCCTCCCCCACAGGTACACACACACACACCCCTCCCACAGGTACACACACACCTCCCCCACAGGTACACACACACACACCCCTCCCACAGGTACACACACACACACCCCTCCCACAGGTACACACACACCTCCCCCACAGGTACACACACACCTCCCCCACAGGTACACACACACACACCCCTCCCACAGGTACACACACACACACCCCTCCCACAGGTACACACACACCTCCCCCCACAGGTACACACACACACACCTCCCCCCACAGGTACACACACACACACCCCTCCCACAGGTACACATACACCCCTCCCACAGGTACACATACACCCCTCCCACAGGTACACACACACACACCTCCCCCCACAGGTACACACACCCTTCTCCCCACAGGTACACACACACACACACCTCCCCCACAGGTACACACACCCCTCCCCCCACAGGTACACACACACACCTCCCCCCACAGGTACACACACACACACCTCCCCCCACAGGTACACACACACACCCCTCCCCCACATGTACGCACACACACCCCTCCCCCACATGTACACACACACACCTCCCCCACATGTACACACACACACCTCCCCCACATGTACACACAGACCTCCCCATGTACACACACACACCTCCCCCACATGTACACACACCTCTCCACATGTACACACACACCTCTCCCCCACATGTACACACACACACCTATCCCCCACATGTACACACACACACCTCTCCGACAGGTACACACACACACCTCTCCGACAGGTACACACACACACCTCTCCCACAGGTACACACACCCCTCCCCCACATGTACACGCACACACACAATTCCCCCCACAGGTACACATACACACAACTCCCCCACAGGTACACACACACCCCTCCCCCACAGGTGCACACACACACATCTCCCCCCAGGTACACACACACACACCTCCCCCACAGGTGCACACACACACCCCTCCACCACAGGTACACCGATGCGCGCACGCACACACCACAGATACAGACACGCACACACACACATACCTCACCCACAGGTGCATAGACGCGCGCACACCACAGGTACACACACAGCACAGGTATACACAGACACACCTCACCCACAGGTGCATAGACGCGCGCGCACACCACAGGTACACACACACAGGGCACGCACACACAGCACAGGTACACACAGACACACCTCCCCCACAGGTGGAGAGATGCGTGCACACCACAGGTACACAGACACACACACACCTCTACAGGTACACCGATGCGCGCACTCACCGAGACTGGCCGCACAGTGGAAGGATCGGGGGCACAGGTCAGCCGCAGGTAGTGCTTGGTGACCTCCTGGCTGGTGCCCACGATCTTGATGTGGTCCCAGTCCAGGGGCTCGGTCCCGCCATCCAGGCTGTTGATCTGCAGGACCAGCGGCTCGCCCCGCAGCTTCTTGGGCTGGCCGTGCTGGAACCGAACCGCGCGCCGCTGCTTCTTGAACTCTTTGTCGGGGTCCTCGAACGCTAGTGGGCCGTGACGTTTCATCCGCCGGTTCTTCTTCCCCGCTCCCTGCATGTCGAAGTCCCTGCAGAGAGAGAGAGAGAGAGAGAGAGAGCGGGGTCAAGGCCTGTACACATGGTTATAATTACGTCTTCAATAAGGAGGGAGAGGTGGAATATCTATAGTTCCATCTAGTGGACTTTGTGGTAATGCAACTGGTGTGTTTGAGAGAGAGAGAGAGAGAGAGAGAGAGAGAGAGAGAGTGAATGGGGAGGGGGGGGTCAGTGCCTTTACACACTGTTATAATTACTTCTTCATTAAGGAGGGAGAAGTGTAATATACATAGTTCCACCTAGTGGACTGCTGCGCCACCTAGTGGATTGCGTGCCTTTACACACGGTTATAATTACTTCTTCATTAAGGAGGGAGAAGTGTAATATATATAATTCCACCTAGTGGACTGTTGCGCCGCCTAGTGGGCCACTGTGGTAATGCAATCAATGAGAGACAGAGAGAGACAGAGAGCGAGAGAGGGGTCAGTGCCTTTACACACGATTCCAATTACTTCATTAAGGAGGGAGAAGTGTAATATATATAGTTCCATCTAGTGGACTGCTGCGCCACCTAGTGCACTATTGTGGTAATGCAGCGAGAGAGAGGGGGGGGGGGGTCAGTGCCTTTGCACACGGTTATAATGACTTCTTCATTAAGGAGGGAGAAGTGTAACATATATATTTCCACCTAGTGGACTGCTGCACCACCTAGTGCACTACTGTGGTAATGCAGCCACTGCATTGCATTGACAGGTCACCTGACAAGTTCCTGTGCAATGGAGTTATCTTGGACTCTGTGTGCTTGTGAGGTCGTAAGGAACATATCACACAAACCACCTCACAGTCCGTGCAGTGAGAGAGAGGGGGGGAACCTGGATTGTGGAGCTCAAGTCCGAGAGTACATACATCTACCTCCGACAGTGCGGCGCTCCCTCAGTACTGCCCCTCCGACAGCGCAGTACGGTGCTCCCTCAGTACCGCCCCTCCGACAGCGCAGTATGGCACTCCCTCAGTACCGCCCCTCCGACAGCGCAGTACGGCACTCCCTCAGTACTGCCCCTCCGACAGCACAGTACGGCACTCCCTCACTACCGCCCTTCCGACAGCGCAGTACGGCACTCCCTCAGTACTGCCCCTCCGACAGCGCAGTATGGCACTCCCTCAGTACCGCCCTTCCGACAGCGCAGTACGGCACTCCCTCAGTACTGCCCCTCCGACAGCGCAGTACGGCACTCCCTCAGTACTGCCCCTCCGACAGCGCAGTACGACACTCCCTCAGTACTGCCCCTCCGACAGCGCAGTACGGCACTCCCTCAGTACTGCCCCTCCGACAGCGCAGTACGACACTCCCTCAGTACTGCCCCTCCGACAGTGCAGTACGGCACTCCCTCAGTTCCGCCCCTCCGACAGTACGGCGCTCCCTCAGTACTGCCCCTCCGACAGTACGGCACTCCCTCAGTACTGGCACCGGGGAGTGTCCTCTCTGGATACGGGGCTCAAGGCTCTGGTGTGGGACTCGAACGCACGACTGTGTGACTGGGAGGGGAACGGTGTGGATAATGAGCACTTTAGTCAGGAAAGAACCGTCCGCCATTGGGATAGGCACCTCCCCTCCAGAGGGGAGGCTCGCAGCGAAATCCTCAACACCCTCCCTCCGCCCCACGGCAAATCGAGACACAGAGCCCCTCCCCATCTCCTTACCGGCGGTTTCGCTGCATGCGTCCTCTCCCCCGACCCCGGTCCATCCGCCCTCGGCCGCGCCCCTTCTGCATGGGCTTCCGGCAGCCCACCACCCGGGTCTCGCTGCTGGAGTACGAACTGCTCTCTGACCCAGAGCTCGAGCCACTACCACTGCCGGAGGCGAGAGAGAGAGAGAGAGAGGGGGGGGGGACAGCGTCAGCACAAGGGTGGGATTGTCATCGGCATGGCAAGACCCACCACGCGGAGGTTACATCAAAACATAAGAAATAGGAGCAAGAGTGGGCCATTCGGCCCCTCGAGCCTGCTCCGCCATTTAATACGATCATGGCTGATCCCATCATGGACCCAGCTCCACTTCCCTGCCCGCCCCCTTATCGGTTAAGGAACTGTCTATCTCTGTCTTAAATATATTCAATGTCCCGGCTTCCACAGCTCTCTGAGGCAGCGAGTTCCACAGATCTACAACCCTCTGAGAGAAGAAATTCCTTCTCATCTCAGTTTTAAATGGGCGGCCCCTTATTCTAAGACCATGCCCCCTAGTTCTAGTCTCCCCCATCAGTGGGAACATCCTCTCTGCATCCACCTTGTCGAGCCCCCCTCATAATCTGATACGTTTCGATAAGATCGCCTCTCATTCTTCTGAATTCCAATGAGTAGAGGCCCAACCTCCTCAACCTTTCCTCATAAGTCAACCCCCTCATCCCCGGAATCAACCGAGTGAACCTTCTCTGAACTGCCTCCAAAGCAAAGTATATCCTTTCGTAAATACGGAGAGCAAGACTGCACGCAGTACTCCAGGTGTGGCCTCACCAATACCCTGTATAACTGGAGCAAGACTTCCCTGCTTTTATACTCCATCCCCTTTGCAATAAAGGCCAAGATACCATTGGCCCTTCCTGATCACTTGCTGTACCTGCATACTAACCTTTTGTGTTTCATGTACAAGTAACCCCCAGGTCCCGCTGTACTGCCGCACTTTGTAATCTTTCTCCATTTAAATAATAACTTGCTCTTTGATTTTTTTCTGCCAAAGTGCATGACCTCACACTTTCCCACATTATACTCCATCTGACAAATTTTTGCCCACTCACTGAGCCTGTCTGTGTCCTTTTGCAGATTTTTTGTGTCCTCCTCACACATTGCTTTTCCTCCCATCTTTGTATCGTCGGCAAACTTGGCTACGTTACACTCGGTCCCTTCTTCCAAGTCGTTAATATAGATTGTAAATAGTTGGGGCCCCAGCACTGATCCCTGTGGCACCCCACTAGTTACTGATTGCCAACCCGAGAATGAACCATTTATCCTGACTCTCTGTTTTCTGTTAGTTAGCCAATCCTCTATCCATGCTAATATATTACCCCCAGGCCCGTGAACTTTTATCTTGTGCAGTAACCTTTTATGTGGCACCTTGTCAGATGCCTTCTGGAAGTCCCAATATACCACATCCACTGGTTCCCCCTTTATTCATCCTGTTTGTTACATCCTCGAAGAACTCCAGCAAATCTGTCAAACATGACTTCCCTTTCATAAATCCAGGCTGACTCTGCCTGATCGAATTTTGCTTTTCCAAATGTCCTGCTACTGCTTCTTTAATAATGGACTCCAACATTTTCCCAACCACAGATGTTCGGCTAACTGCTCTATCGTTTCCTGCTTTCTGTCTGCCTCCTTTCTTAAATAGGGGCGTTACATTTGCGGCTTTCCAGTCCACTGGGACCGCTCCAGAATCCAGGGAATTTTGGTTAATTACAACCAATGCATCAACTATCTCTGCAGCCACTTCTTTTAAGACCCTCGGATGTAGGCCATGAGGGCCAGGGGACTTGTCCATCTTTAGTCCCATTAGTTTGTCTCGTATTTTTCTCTCATGATAGTGAGCGTTTTAAGTTCCCCCCCCCCCCCACACACTAGCTCCTTGATTATCAATTATTGGGATGTTTTTCGTGTCTTCAACCATGACGCCCGATACAAACCTCACGTTATACTCCATTAGACTCGGTCCCTTCACCCAAGTCGCTAATATAGATAGTAAATAGTTGGGGCCCCAGCACTGATCCCTGTGGCACCCCACTAGTCCTGAAAATGACCCATTTATCCCGACTCCCTGTCTTCTGTCCGTTAGCCAAACCTCGCATTTTCTCACATTATACTCCATTAGACTCGGTCCCTTCACCCAAGTCATTAATATAGATAGTAAATAGTTGGGGCCCCAGCACTGATCCCTGTGGCACCCCACTAGTCCTGAAAATGACCCATTTATCCCGACTCCCTGTTTTCTGTCCGTTAGCCAAACCTCGCATTTTCTCACATTATACTCCATTAGACTCGGTCCCTTCACCCAAGTCATTAATATAGATAGTAAATAGTTGGGGCCCCAGCACTGATCCCTGTGGCACCCCACTAGTCCTGAAAATGACCCATTTATCCCGACTCCCTGTTTTCTGTCCGTTAGCCAAACCTCGCATTTTCTCACATTATACTCCATTAGACTCGGTCCCTTCACCCAAGTCATTAATATAGATAGTAAATAGTTGGGGCCCCAGCACTGATCCCTGTGGCACCCCACTAGTCCAGAAAATGACCCATTTATCCCGACTCCCTGTCTTCTGTCCGTTAGCCAAACCTCGCATTTTCTCACATAACACTCCATTAGACTCGGTCCCTTCACCCAAGTCGCTAATATAGATAGTAAATAGTTGGGGCCCCAGCACTGATCCCTGTGGCACCCCACTAGTCCAGAAAATGACCCATTTATCCCGACTCCCTGTCTTCTGTCCGTTAGCCAAACCTCACACGTTCCCACATGACACTCCATTAGACTCGGTCCCTTCACCCAAGTCGCTAATATAGATAGTAAATAGTTGGGGCCCCAGCACTGATCCCTGTGGCACCCCACTAGTCCAGAAAATGACCCATTTATCCCGACTCCCTGTCTTCTGTCCGTTAGCCAAACCTCGCACGTTCCCACATGACACTCCATTAGACTCGGTCCCTTCACCCAAGTCATTAATATAGATAGTAAATAGTTGGGGCCCCAGCACTGATCCCTGTGGCACCCCACTAGTCCTGAAAATGACCCATTTATCCCGACTCCCTGTCTTCTGTCCGTTAGCCAAACCTCGCACGTTCCCACATGACACTCCATTAGACTCGGTCCCTTCACCCAAGTCATTAATATAGATAGTAAATAGTTGGGGCCCCAGCACTGATCCCTGTGGCACCCCACTAGTCCTGAAAATGACCCATTTATCCCGACTCCCTGTCTTCTGTCCGTTAGCCAAACCTCGCACGTTCCCACATGACACTCCATTAGACTCGGTCCCTTCACCCAAGTCATTAATATAGATAGTAAATAGTTGGGGCCCCAGCACTGATCCCTGTGGCACCCCACTAGTCCAGAAAATGACCCATTTATCCCGACTCCCTGTCTTCTGTCCGTTAGCCAAACCTCACACGTTCCCACATGACACTCCATTAGACTCGGTCCCTTCACCCAAGTCGCTAATATAGATAGTAAATAGTTGGGGCCCCAGCACTGATCCCTGTGGCACCCCACTAGTCCAGAAAATGACCCATTTATCCCGACTCCCTGTCTTCTGTCCGTTAGCCAAACCTCGCACGTTCCCACATGACACTCCATTAGACTCGGTCCCTTCACCCAAGTCATTAATATAGATAGTAAATAGTTGGGGCCCCAGCACTGATCCCTGTGGCACCCCACTAGTCCTGAAAATGACCCATTTATCCCGACTCCCTGTCTTCTGTCCGTTAGCCAAACCTCGCACGTTCCCACATGACACTCCATTAGACTCGGTCCCTTCACCCAAGTCATTAATATAGATAGTAAATAGTTGGGGCCCCAGCACTGATCCCTGTGGCACCCCACTAGTCCTGAAAATGACCCATTTATCCCGACTCCCTGTCTTCTGTCCGTTAGCCAAACCTCGCACGTTCCCACATGACACTCCGTCGGAGAGGAAGACGGCCCCGCCCCTGGCCCCCCCCCGGGCTCGCGCGCCCCTTACCTGCGGAGGTGGCGGCGGTGCGGCGAGCGGGAGGACGAGCGGGAGCGGGAGCCGGCGCTGGAGGAGGAGCTGGACTCCCGGGTGAAGACGTTGCGGTAGCCGAAGCGGGAGGGGTGGCTGCCTCCTCGGGCCCGCTGCGAGCCTCCGCTGCGGTGGGCAGGGGCAGCAGGCATGGAGCCCCGCTGCGAGGGACTGGACACCAGGCCTCCCCGGTGGGACTGGACGCTGGGCAGCTCCCAGCGGTGATTCTTCTTCTGTGGACTTCTCGTCTCCTCCTTGTTGAGGCTGCGGAGAGGGAGAGAGACAGACAACGGTGAAGGAAACAGAATGGGAGCACGAGCGAATAGCACAGGATGCATTTAAGGGGAGGCTGGATAAGAACATCAGGAATAGGGGCAGGAGTCGGCCATTCAGCCCCTCGAGCCTGTTACACAGGAACAGGAGGGCCATTCGGCCCCTCGAGCCTGTTACACAGGAACAGGAGGAGGGCCATTCGGCCCCTCGAGCCCGTTACACAGGAACAGGAGGAGGGCCATTCGGCCCCTCGAGCCTGCTCCGCCATTTAATACCATCGTGGCTGATCCGATCATGGACCCAGCTCCACTTCCCTGCCCGCCCCCTTATCGGTTAAGGAACTGTCTATCTCTGTCTTAAATATATTCAATGTCCCGGCTTCCACAGCTCTCTGAGGCAGCGAGTTCCACAGATTTACAACCCTCTGAGAGAAGAAATTCCTCCTCATCTCAGTTTTAAATGGGCGGCCCCTTATTCTAAGACCATGCCCCCTAGTTCTAGTCTCCCCCCATCAGTGGGAACATCCTCTCTGCATCCACCTTGTCGAGCCCCCCTCATAATCTGATACGTTTCGATAAGATCACCTCTCATTCTTCTGAACTCCAATGAGTAGAGGCCCAACCTTTCTTTGTTGAGAGGAGACCTGATTGAGGTGTACATGATATTGAGGGGCCTGGACATAGTGGATAGTAAGGGCCTATTTCCATTGGTCTATTACAAGGGGGCATAGTTTGAAGGTGGTTGGTGGGAGGTTTAGAGGGGAGTTGAGGGGGGAGGGCTTCTTTACGCAGAGGGTTGTGGGGATCTGGAACTCGCTGCCTGGAAGAGCGGTGGATGCAGAAACCATCACCACTTTGAAGAGATGGTTGGATGGGCACTTGAAGTGACGTAACCTGCAGGGATACTGACCCAGAGCTGGTCATTGGGATTAGACTGGATGACCTTTTGTTGGCCGGAGCAGGTATCATGGTAAGTACTGCAGGGAATATGGCCAGGGCAATCTCCTGGATTAGTTTCGATCGCCTGGATGGGTCGGAGAGGAATTTTCCCAGATATTTTCTCCCTAAATTGGCCTGGGTTTTTGCCTCTCCCAAGAGATCACGGGGCTCCGGTTGGGGTGGAGCGTAGAATGTTTCAGTGTAAGGGGTGTCGCGGTCGTGAGGGACAGACTGGTTGGGTTGCGTGCTCTTTGCCTTTCCGTCATTGTTCATTGTCCCTCGGTTTATCTGTCACCTTCAGGGCTACTGACTGAGGGCCGTGTGGCTTTGTCGGCCGGCGCAGACACGATGGGCCGAAATGGCCTCCTTCTGCCCTGTAAATTTCTATGTTTCTAAGGTAACCCCCTTTACCGTTGAACCTTCACTGAACAGCCTCCAATGCAAGTATATCCCGCCTTAAATAAGGAGGCCAAAGCTGCAGTCAACGGCAACCAAGCTTGCTCGTGGCCCGAGATGGTGTCCAGTCAGCATAACCGCGCAGGATGAGACCACTCGGCCCCTCGTGTCTGTGCTGGCTAACGAAGAAAGCTCTCGAATCAATCCCACTGCCCATTCCTCACTGCTCCCTCCCCACGGGGCACCCGTCGCACACTGCCCCAGGACCCCTCCGACCTCCCTAGTCTCCACTGCCAGCCAATTCTTTCCCCCTCCAGGTTTATCGCACTGTCCTCTTTTCCAAGTTGCAACTGAATGAGCTTCCAGCACCCAGTCACGCAGTGCATTCCAGATCATAACTACTCGAGCCTGTTACACAGGAAGAGGAGGCACATTCAGCCCCTCGAGCCTGTTACACAGCAACAGGAGGCCCATTCAGACCCTCGAGCCTGTTACACAGGAACAGGAGGCCCATTCAGCCCCTCGAGCCTGTTATACAGCAACAGGAGGCCCATTCAGACCCTCGAGCCTGTTACACAGGAACAGGAGGCCCATTCAGCCCCTCGAGCCTGTTATACAGCAACAGGAGGCCCATTCAGACCCTCGAGCCTGTTACACAGGAACAGGAGGCCCATTCAGCCCCTCGAGCCTGTTACACAGCAACAGGAGGCCCATTCAGCCCCTCGAGCTTGTTACACAGGAACAGGAGGCCCATTCAGCCCCTCGAGCCTGTTACACAGCAACAGGAGGCCCATTCAGCCCCTCGAGCTTGTTACACAGGAACAGGAGGCCCATTCAGACCCTCGAGCCTGTTACACAGGAACAGGAGGCCCATTCAGCCCATCGAGCCTGTTACACAGCAACAGGAGGCCCATTCAGCCCCTCGAGCTTGTTACACAGGAACAGGAGGCCCATTCAGCCCCTCGAGTCTGTTACACAGGAACAGGAGGAGGCCCATTCAGCCCCTCGAGCTTGTTACACAGGAACAGGAGGCCCATTCAGCTCCTCGAGCCTGTTACACAGGAACATGAGGCCCATTCAGCCCCTCGAGCCTGTTACACAGGAACAGGAGGAGGCTCATTCAGCCCCTCGAGCCTGTTACACAGGAACAGGAGGCCCATTCAGCCCCTCGAGCCTGTTACACAGGAACAGGAGGCCCATTCAGCCCCTCGAGCATGTTACACAGGAACAGGAGGAGGCCCATTCAGCCTCTCGAGCCTGTTACATAGGAACAGGAGGCCCATTCAGTCCCTTGAGCCTGTTACACAGGAACAGGAGGCCCATTCAGCCCCTCGAGCCTGTTGCACAGGAAGAGGAGGTCCATTCAGCCCCTCGAGCCTGTTGCACAGGAACAGGAGGAGGCCCATTCAGCCCCTCGAGCCTGTTACACAGGAACAGGAGGAGGCCCATTCAGCCCCTCGAGCCTGTTACACAGGAACAGGAGGAGGCCCATTCAGCCTCTCGAGCCTGTTACACAGGAACAGGAGGCCCATTCAGTCCCTCGAGCCTGTTACACAGGAACAGGAGGAGGCCCATTCAGCCTCTCGAGCCTGTTACATAGGAACAGGAGGAGGCCCATTCAGCCTCTCGAGCCTGTTACACAGGAACAGGAGGCCCATTCAGCCCCTCGAGCCTGTTACATAGGAACAGGAGGCCCATTCAGTCCCTTGAGCCTGTTACATAGGAACAGGAGGAGGCCCATTCAGTCCCTCGAGCCTGTTACACAGGAACAGGAGGAGGCACATTCAGCCCCTCAAGCCTGTTACACAGGAACAGGAGGAGGCCCATTCAGCCCCTCGAGCCTGTTACACAGGAACAGGAGGAGGCCCATTCAGCCCCTCGAGCCTGTTACACAGGAACAGGAGGAGGCCCATTCAGTCCCTCGAGCCTGTTACACAGGAACAGGAGGAGGCACATTCAGCCCCTCAAGCCTGTTACACAGGAACAGGAGGAGGCCCATTCAGCCCCTCGAGCCTGTTACACAGGAACAGGAGGAGGCCCATTCAGTCCCACGAGCCTGTTACACAGGAACAGGAGGAGGCACATTCAGCCCCTCGAGCCTGTTACACAGGAACAGGAGGAGGCCCATTCAGCCCCTCGAGCCTGTTACACAGGAACAGGAAGAGGCCCATTCAGCCCCTCGGGCCTGTCAGTCAGGAACAGGGCTGGGCACGTCTCCCGTTTGTCGCCGCGACCGATACCTACTCTGGCAGAGGCTCGCTGCTCCAGTCGATGGTGTAGGCCGAGCCATCCTGCAGACGGGCCTGTAACACGTCCTTCAAGAGCTTCTCCGTCCGATCTTTGTCGACTTCGGTCTCGCAAGCGGTGAAACACCTCTGGACGTATTCCTTCATGGCTTGTGGCCAGTCGTCGGGCTTTGTTGGGGAGCCACTGGAAGGAATCACAGAGTCAGTCAGCGGTCGGCAAACCATCGAACTCACAGCAGCACGCTTTGTCTGTCAACCCGTCGAATTCGACGCACAGTCAATCCCGGGGACTGAGTGTCTTACTGTCAGTCAGTCCATGAGCGATTGGAGCAGGAGTGGGCCATTCGGCCCCTCGAGCCTGCTCCGCCATTTAATACGATCGTGGATGATCCGATCATGGACACAGCTCCACTTCCCTGCCCACCCCCTTATCGGTTAAGAAACTGTCTATCTCTGTCTTAAATATATTCAATGTCCCGGCTTCCACAGCTCTCTGAGGCAGCGAGTTCCACAGATTTACAACCCTCTGAGAGAAGAAATTCCTCCTCATCTCAGTTTTAAATGGGCGGCCCCTTATTCTAAGACCATGCCCCCTAGTTCTAGTCTCCCCCATCAGTGGGAACATCCTCTCTGCATCCACCTTGTCGACCCCCTCATAATCTGATACGTTTCGATAAGATCACCTTTCATTCTTCTGAACTCCAATGAGTAGAGGCCCAACCTCCTCAACCTTTCCTCATAAGTCAACCCCCTCATCTCCGGAATCAACCGAGTGAACCTTCTCTGAACTGCCTCCAAAGCAAGTATATCCTTTCGTAAATACGGAGAGCAAAACTGCACGCAGTACTCCAGGTGTGGCCTCATCAATACCCTGTATAACTGGAGCAAGACTTCCCTGCTTTTATACTCCATCCCCTTTGCAATAAAGGCCAAGATACCATTGGCCCTTCCTGATCACTTGCTGTACCTGCATACTAACCTTTTGTGTTTCATGTACAAGTAACCCCCAGGTCCCGCTGTACTGCGGCACTTTGCAATCTTTCTCCATTTAAATAATAACTTGCTCTTTGATTTTTTCTGCCAAAGTGCATGACCTCACACTTTCCCATATTATACTCCATCGGCCAAATTTTTGCCCACTCACTGAGCCTGTCTGTGTCCTTTTGCAGATTTTTTTGTGTCCTCCTCACACATTGCTTTTCCTCCCATCTTTGTATCGTCAGCAAACTTGGCTACGTTACACTCAGTCCCTTCTTCCAAGTCGCTAATATAGATTGTAAATAGCTGGGGCCCCAGCACTGATCCCTGTGGCACCCCACTAGTTACTGATTGACAACCCGAGAATGAACCATTTATCCCGACTCTCTGTTTACTGTTAGCCAATCCTCTATCCGTGCTAATATATTACCCCCAACCCCGTGTACTTTTATCTTGTGCAGTAACCTTTTATGTGGCACCTTGTCAAATGCCTTCTGGAAGTCCAAATATTTGTGTGTCTCAATGTCTCTCCCTCCCTGGGACTGTGTCTCTCTCCCTCACTGTCTCTCCCTCCCTGGGACTGTGTGTCCCTCGCACTGTCTCTCCTTCCCCGGGACTGTGTCTCTCTCTCACTGTCTCTACCTCCCCGGGACTGTGTGTCTCTCCCTACCCGGGACTGTGTGTCTCTCTCTCTCTGTTTCTCCCTCCCTGGGACATAGAAACATAGAAAATAGGTGCAGGAGCAGGCCATTCAGCCCTTCTAGCCTGCACCGCAATTCAATGAGTTCATGGCTGAACATGAAACTTCAGTACCCCCTTCCTGCTTTCTCGCCATAACCCTTGATCCCCCGAGTAGTAAGGACTTCATCTAACTGCCTTTTGAATATATTTAGTGAATTGGCCTCAACTACTTTCTGTGGTAGAGAATTCCACAGGTTCACCACTCTCTGGGTGAAGAAGTTTCTCCTCATCTCGGTCCTAAATGGCTTACCCCTTATCCTTAGACTGTGACCCCTGGTTCTGGACTTCCCCAACATTGGGAACATTCTTCCTGCATCTAACCTGTCTAAACCCGTCAGAATTTTAAATGTTTCCATGAGATCTCCTCTCAGTCTTCTGAACTCCAGTGAATACAAGCCCAGTTGATCCAGTCTTTCTTGATAGGTCAGTCCCACCATCCCGGGAATCAGTCTGGTGAATATTCGCTGCACTCCCTCAATAGCAAGAATGTCCTTCCTCAAGTTAGGAGACCAAAACTGTACACAATACTCCAGGTGTGGCCTCACCAAGGCCCTGTACACTGTAGCAACACCTCCCTGCCCCTGTACTCAAATCCCCTCGCTATGAAGGCCAACATGCCATTTGCTTTCTTAACCGCCTGCTGTACCTGCATGCCAACCTTCAATGACTGATGTACCATGACTGTGTGTCTCTCTCACTGTCTCCCCCTCCCTGGGACGGTGTCTCTCTCTCACTGTCTCTCCCTCCCCGGGACTGCGTGTCTCTCTCTCACTGTCTCTCCCTCCCCGGGACTGTGTCTCTCTCTCACTGTCTCTCCCTCCCTGGGACTGTGTGTCTCTCTCTGTCTCTCCCTCCCTGGGACTGTGTGTCTCTCTCTCACTGTCTCTCCCTCCCCGGGACTGTGTCTCTCTCACTGTCTCTCCCTCCCTGGGACTGTGTCTCTCTCTCACTGTCTCTCCCTCCCTGGGACTGTGTGTGTCTCTCTCACTGTCTCTCCCTCCCCGGGACTGCGTGTCTCTCTCTCACTGTCTCTCTCTCCCCGGGACTGTGTCTCTCTCTCACTGTCTCTCTCTCCCTGGGACTGTGTGTCTCTCTCTCACTGTCTCTCCCTACCCGGGACTGTGTCTCTCTCTCACTGTCTCTCCCTCCTGGGACTGTGTCTCTCTCTCACAGTCTCTCCCTCCCCGGGACTGTGTCTCTCTCTCACTGTCTCTCTCTCCCCGGGACTGTCTGTCTCTCGCTCACTGTCTCCCTCTCCCCGGGACTGTGTGTCTCTCCCTCCCCGGGACTGTCTCTCTCGGTCTCACCCTCCCCGGGACTGTCTCTCCCTCCCCGGGACTGTCTCTCCCTCCCCGGGACTGTCTCTCTCTCTCTCTGTCTGTCTCTCCCTCCCCGGGACTGTCTCTCTCTCTCTGTCTCTCCCTCCCCGGGACTGTCTCTCTCTCTCTGTCTCTCCCTCCCCGGGACTGTCTCTCTCTCTCTCTCTCTGTCTGTCTCTCCCTCCCCGGGACTGTGTCTCTATCTGTCTCTCCCTCCCCGGGATTGTCTCTCTCTGTCTCTCCCTCCCCGGGACTGTCTCTCTCTCCCTCCCTCCCCGGGACTGTCTCTCTCTCTCTCTCTCTCTCTCTCTCTCTGTCTCTGTCTCTGTCTCTCCCTCCCCAGGACTGTCTCTCTCTCTCTCTCTCCCTCCCCGGGACTGTCTCTCGCTCTGTCTCTCCCTCCCCAGGACTGTCTCTCTCTCTCTCTCTCCCTCCCAGGGACTGTCTCTCGCTCTGTCTCTCCCTCCCCAGGACTGTCTCTCTCTCTGTCTCTCCCTCCCCGGGACTGTCTCTCTCTGTCTCTCCCTCCCCAGGACAGTCTCTTTCTCTGTGTCTCTCCCTCCCCAGGACTGTCTCGCTCTGTCTCTCCCTCCCTGGGACTGTCTCTCGCTCTGTCTCTCCCTCCCCGGGACTGTCTCTCTCTGTCTCTCCCTCCCCGGGACTGTGTCTCTCTCTCACTGTCTCTCCCTCCCCGGGACTGCGTGTCTCTCTCTCTCACTGTCTCTCCCTCCCTGGGACTGTGTGTCTCTCTCTATCTCACTGTCTCCCCCTCCCCGGGACTGTGTCTCTCTCTCACTGTCGCTCTCTCCCAGGGACTGTGTGTCCTTCTCTCTCCCGGGACTGTGTGTCTCTCTCACTGTCTCTCACCCCCCCCGGGACTGCGTGTCTCTCTCTCTCACTGTCTCTCCCTCCCCGGGACTGTGTCTCTCTCTCACTGTCTCTCCCTCCCCGGGACTGTGTGTCTCTCTCACTGTCTCTCCCTCCCCGGGACTGTGTCTCTCTCTCACTGTCTCTCCCTCCCCGGGACTGTGTCTCTCTCTCACTGTCTCTCCCTCCCCGGGACTGTGTCTCTCTCTCACTGTCTCTCTCTCCCCGGGACTGTGTCTCTCTCCCACTGTCTCTCCCTCCCCGGGACTGTGTGTCTCTCTCTCTCACTGTCTCTCCCTCCCCGGGAATGTGTGTCTCTCTCTCACTGTCTCCCTCTCCCCGGGACTGTGTCTCTCTCTCACTGTCTCTCCCTCCCCGGGACTGTGTCTCTCTCTCACAGTCTCTTCCTCCCCGGGACTGTGTGTCTCTCTCACAGTCTCTCCCTCCCCGGGACCGTGTCTCTCTCACTGTCTCTCCTTCCCCGGGACTGTGTGCCTCTCCCTCCCAGGGACTGTGTGTCTCCCTCTCTCACTGTCTCTCTCTCTCCCCGGGACTATGTCTCTCTCTCCCCGGACTGTGTCTCGCTCTCTCACTGTCTCTCTCTCTCCCTGGGACTGTGTGTCTCTCTCACTGTCTCTCCCTCCCCGGGACTGTGTGTCTCTCACTGTCTCTCTCTCTCTCCCCGGGACTGTGTGTCTCTCTCACTCTCTCTCTCTCTCTCTCCCCGGGACTGTGTGTGTCTCTCTCACTCTCTCCCTCACTGAGACTGTGTGTCTCTCTCTCACTGTCTCTCCCTCCCCGGGACTGTGTCTCTCTCTCACTGTCTCTTCCACCCCGGGACTGTGTGTCTCTCTCACTCTCCCCGGGACTGTGTGTCTCTCTCACTCTCTCTCTCTCTCCCCGGGACTGTGTGTCTCTCTCACTCTCTCTCTCTCTCCCTCCCCGGGACTGTGTGTCTCTCTCACTCTCTCTCTCCCTCCCAGGGACTGTGTGTCTCTCTCTCACTGTCTCCCTCTCCCCGGGACTGTGTGTCTCTCTCTCACTGTCTCACTCTCCCCGGGACTGTGTGTCTCTCTCACTCTCTCTCTCTCTCCCCGGGACTGTGTGTCTCTCTCTCACTGTCTCCCTCTCCCCGGGATCGTGTGTCTCTCCCTCCCCAGGACTGTCTCTCTCTGTCTCTCCCTCCCCGGGACTGTCTCTCTCTCTCTCTGTCTCTCCCTCCCCGGGACTGTCTGTCTCTCTCTGTCTCTCCCTCCCCGGGACTGTCTGTCTCTCTCTGTCTCTCCCTCCCCGGGACTGTCTCTCTCTCTCTCTCTGTCTCTCCCTCCCTGGGACTGTCTCTCTCTCTCTGTCTCTCGCTCCCCAGGACTGTCTCTCTCTGTCTCTCCCTCCCCGGGACTGTCTCTCTCTCTCTCTCTGTCTCTCCCTCCCCAGGACTGTCTCTCTCTGTCTCTCCCTCCCCGGGACTGTCTGTCTCTCTCTGTCTCTCCCTCCCCGGGACTGTCTGTCTCTCTCTGTCTCTCCCTCCCCGGGACTGTCTCTCTCTCTCTCTCTGTCTCTCCCTCCCTGGGACTGTCTCTCTCTCTCTGTCTCTCGCTCCCCAGGACTGTCTCTCTCTGTCTCTCCCTCCCCGGGACTGTCTCTCTCTCTCTCTCTGTCTCTCCCTCCCCAGGACTGTCTCCCTCTCTCTCTCTCTCTCCCCAGGACTGTCTCTCTCTGTCTCTCCCTCCCCGGGACTGTCTCTCTCTCTCTCTCTCTCTCTGTCTCTCCCTCCCCAGGACTGTCTCTCTCTGTCTCTCCCTCCCCGGGACTGTCTCTCTCTCTGTCTCTCCCTCCCCGGGACTGTCTCTCGCTCTGTCTCTCCCTCCCCGGGACTGTCTCCCTCTCTGTCTCTCTCTCCCCAGGACTGTCTC
This sequence comes from Pristiophorus japonicus, assembly GCF_044704955.1. Lineage (NCBI taxonomy): Eukaryota > Metazoa > Chordata > Chondrichthyes > Pristiophoridae > Pristiophorus > Pristiophorus japonicus. Next base: position 24,569 of record NW_027254843.1, on the reverse strand, counting down.
TCCCTCCCCGGGACTGTCTCTCTCTCTGTCTCTCTCTCCCCAGGACTGTCTCTCCCTCCCCGGGACTGTCTCTCTCTCTGTCTCTCCCTCCCCGGGACTGTCTCTCTCTCTGTCTCTCTCTCCCCGGGACGGTCTCTCTCTCTGTCTCTCTCTCCCCGGGACGGTCTCTCTCTCTGTCTCTCCCTCCCCAGGACTGTCTCTCTCTCTGTCTCTCCCTCCCCAGGACTGTCTCTCTCTCCCCGGGACGGTCTCTCTCTCTGTCTCTCTCTCCCCGGGACTGTCTCTCGCTCTGTCTCTCCCTCCCCAGGACTGTCTCTCTCTCTGTCTCTCTCTCCCCAGGACTGTCTCTCGCTCTGTCTCTCCCTCCCCAGGACTGTCTCTCTCTCTGTCTCTCTCTCCCCAGGACTGTCTCTCCCTCCCCAGGACTGTCTCTCCCTCCCCAGGACTGTCTCTCTCTCCCCAGGACTGTCTCCCTCTCCCCAGGACTGTCTCTCTCTCCCCAGGACTGTCTCTCCCTCCCCAGGACTGTCTCCCTCTCTGTCTCTCTCTCCCCAGGACTGTCTCTCCCTCCCCGGGACTGTCTCTCGCTCTGTCTCTCCCTCCCCGGGACTGTCTCTCGCTCTGTCTCTCCCTCCCCGGGACTGTCTCTCGCTCTGTCTCTCCCTCCCCGGGACTGTCTCTCTCTCTGTCTCTCTCTCCCCGGGACTGTCTCTCCCTCCCCGGGACTGTCTCTCGCTCTGTCTCTCCCTCCCCGGGACTGTCTCTCGCTCTGTCTCTCCCTCCCCGGGACTGTCTCTCCCTCCCCGGGACTGTCTCTCGCTCTGTCTCTCTCTCCCCAGGACTGTCTCTCCCTCCCCGGGACTGTCTCTCGCTCTGTCTCTCCCTCCCTGGGACTGTGTCTCTCTCTCTCACAGTCTCTCCCTCCCCGGGACTGCGTGTCTCTCTCTCTCACTGTCTCCCCCTCCCCGGGACTGTGTGTCTCTCTCAGTCTCTCCCTCCCCGGGACTGCGTGTCTCTCTCTCTCACTGTCTCCCCCTCCCCGGGACTGTGTCTGTCTCTCTCACAGTCTCTCCCTCCCCGGGACTGTGTGTCTCTCTCTCTCTCAGTCTCCCCCTCCCCGGGACTGCGTGTCTCTCTCTCTCACTGTCTCCCTCCCCGGGACTGTGTGTCTCTCTCTCTCACAGTCTCCCCCTCCCCGGGACTGTGTCTCTCTCTCTCACAGTCTCTCCCTCCCCGGGACTGTGTCTCTCTCTCACAGTCTCTCCCTCCCCGGGACTGTGTGTCTCTCTCTCTCACTGTCTCCCCCTCCCCGGGACTGCGTGTCTCTCTCTCTCACTGTCTCCCTCCCCGGGACTGTGTGTCTCTCTCTCTCACTGTCTCCCCCTCCCCGGGACTGTCTCTCTCTCTCTCACAGTCTCTCCCTCCCCGGGACTGTGTCTCTCTCTCACAGTCTCTCCCTCCCCGGGACTGTGTGTCTCTCTCTCTCACTGTCTCCCCCTCCCTGGGAGTGTGTCTCTCTCTCTCACAGTCTCTCCCTCCCCGGAACTGTGTCTCTCTCTCTATCCCCGGAACTGTGTCTCTCTCTCACTGTCGCTCTCTCCCAGGGACTGTGTCCCCTTCTCTCTCCCGGGACTGTGTCTCTCTCCCACTATCTCTCCCTCCCCGGGACTGTGTCTCTCCCTCCCCGGACTGTGTGTCTCTCTCACTGTCTCTCCCTCCCCGGGACTGTGTCTCTCTCTCACTGTCTCTCCCTCCCCGGGACTGTGTCTCTCTCTCACTGTCTCTCCCTCCCCGGGACTGTGTCTCTCTCTCTGTCTCTCCCTCCCCGGGACTGTGTGTCTCTCTCTCACTGTCTCTCCTTCCCCGGGACTGTGTGCCTCTCCCTCCCAGGGACTGTGTGTCTCCCTCTCTCCCCGGACTGTGTCTCGCTCTCTCACTGTCTCTCTCTCCCTGGGACTGTGTGTCTCTCTCACTCTCTCTCTCTCTCCCCGGGACTGTGTGTCTCTCTCTCACAGTCTCTCCCTCCCCGGGACTGTGTGTGTCTCTCTCTCACTGTCTCCCCCTCCCCGGGACTGTGTCTCTCTCTCTCTCTCTCACAGTCTCCCCCTCTCTCTCTCACAGTCTCCCCCTCCCCGGGACTGTGTCTGTCTCTCACAGTCTCTCCCTCCCCGGGACTGCGTGTCTCTCTCTCTCACTGTCTCCCCCTCCCCGGGACTGTGTCTCTCTCTCTCACAATCTCTCCCTCCCCGGGACTGCGTGTCTCTCTCTCTCACTGTCTCCCCCTCCCCGGGACTGTGTCTCTCTCTCTCACAATCTCTCCCTCCCCGGGACTGCGTGTCTCTCTCTCTCACTGTCTCCCTCCCCGGGACTGTGTGTCTCTCTCTCTCACAGTCTCCCCCTCCCCGGGACTGTGTCTCTCTCTCTCACAGTCTCTCCCTCCCCGGGACTGTGTCTCTCTCTCACAGTCTCTCCCTCCCCGGGACTGTGTGTCTCTCTCTCTCACTGTCTCCCCCTCCCTGGGACTGTGTCTCTCTCTCTCACAGTCTCTCCCTCCCCGGAACTGTGTCTCTCTCTCTATCCCCGGAACTGTGTCTCTCTCTCACTGTCTCTCCCTCCCCGGGACTGTGTCTCTCTCTCACTGTCTCTCCCTCCCCGGGACTGTGTCTCTCTCACTGTCTCTCCCTCCCCGGGACTGTGTCTCTCTCTCTGTCTCTCCCTCTCCGGGACTGTGTGTCTCTCTATCACTGTCTCTCTCTCTCTCTCCCGGGACTGTGTGTCTCTCTCTCACTGTCTCTCCTTCCCCGGGACTGTGTGCCTCTCCCTCCCAGGGACTGTGTGTCTCCCTCTCTCCCCGGACTGTGTCTCGCTCTCTCACTGTCTCTCTCTCCCTGGGACTGTGTGTCTCTCTCACTCTCTCTCTTTCTCCCCGGGACTGTGTCTCTCTCCCACTGTCTCTCCCTCCCCGGGACTGTGTCTCTCTCCCACTGTCTCTCCCTCCCCGGACTGTGTGTCTCTCTCACTGTCTCTCCCTCCCCGGGACTGTGTCTCTCTCTCACTGTCTCTCCCTCCCCGGGACTGTGTCTCTCTCTCACTGTCTCTCCCTCCCCGGGACTGTGTGTCTCTCTCTCACTGTCTCTCCTTCCCCGGGACTGTGTGCCTCTCCCTCCCAGGGACTGTGTGTCTCCCTCTCTCCCCGGACTGTGTCTCGCTCTCTCACTCTCTCTCTCTCTCCCCGGGACTATGTGTCTCTCTCACTGTCTCTCTCTCTCCCCGGGACTGTGTGTCTCTCTCACTCTCTCTCTCTCTCTCTCTCTCCCCTTGACGGTGTGTCTCTCTCACTCTCTCCCCAGGACTGTGTGTCTCTCTCACTCTCTCCCCAGGACTGTGTGTCCCTCTCTCACTATCTCTCCCTCCCCGGGACTGTGTCTCTCTCACTGTCTCTTCCACCCCGGGACTGTGTGTCTCTCTCACTCTCTCTCTCCCCGGGACTGTGTGTCTCTCTCTCACTGTCTCTCCCTCACCGGGACTGTGTGTCTCTCTCACTGTCTCTCCCTCCCCGGGACTGTGTCTCTCTCTCACTGTCTCTCTCTCCCTGGGACTGTGTGTCTCTCTCACTGTCTCTCCCTCCCCGGGACTGTGTGTCTCTCTCACTGTCTCTCCCTCCCCGGGACTGTGTGTCTCTCCCTCACTGTCTCCCTCCCCGGGACTGTCTCTCTCGCTCTGTCTCTCCCTCCCCAGGACTGTCTCTCTTTGTCTCTCCCTCGCGGGACTATCTCTCGCTCTGTCTCTCCCCCCCCAGGAGTGTCTCCCTCTCTGTCTCTCTCTCCCCGGGACTATCTCTCCCTCCCCGGGACTGTCTCTCTCTCTCTGTCTCTCCCTCCCCGGGACTGTCTCTCGCTCTGTCTCTCCCCCCCCAGGACTGTCTCCCTCTCTGTCTCTCTCTCTCCCCGGGACTGTCTCTATCTGTCTCTCCCTCCCCGGGACTGTCCCTCTCTCTCTCTCTCTCTGTCTCTGTCTCTCCCTCCCCTGGACTGTCTCTTTCGGTCTCTCCCTCCCCAGGACTGTCTCACTCTGTCTCACCCTCCCCAGGACGGTCTCTCTCTCTGTCTCTCCCTCCCCAGGACTGGCTCTCCCTCCCCGGGACTGTCTCTCTCTCTCTCTCTCTGTCTCTCCCTCCCCAGAACTGTGTCTCTCCCTGTCTCTCCCTCCCCAGGACTGTCTCTCTCTCTCTCCGTCTCTCCCTCCCCAGGACTGTCTCCCTCGGTCTCTCCCTCCCCAGAACTGTCTCTCTCTCTCTGTCTCTCCCTCCCCGGGACTCTCTCTCTCTCTCTCTGTCTCTCCCTCCCTGGGACTGTCTCTCTCACTCTCTCTCTCTGTCTGTCTCTCCCTCCCCAGGACTGTCTCTCTCTGTCTCTCCCTCCCCGGGACTGTCTCTCTCTCACTGTCTCTCCCTCCCCGGGACTGTCTCTCTCTCACTGTCTCTCCCTTCCCGGGACTGTGTCTCTCTCTCTCTCCCCGGGACTGTGTGTCTCTCCCTCCCCAGGACTGTCTCTCTCTGTCTCTCCCTCC